>NW_027111097.1:4211-8732 GCF_000696795.3 Halyomorpha halys | reverse complement strand
AAATAAACTAAGGGATTGTAGAAGATGATAATATGAAAAATTGCTATAATTACGTAAAATATTTTTTGTGCCGGTCCTAAGGCGCAAAAGCCCTCAGAAACATGTCTAATATTTTTCGACCTAGTACCACCAAAAAAAGTTTCGTTGAAATCTGTGTTCCAACGTCCGTAGCCTTGTTTGAGTTTGGTCAATAATTACTCGAAAAGAAAAAAGGAACAATTGCTCCTGGAATATTCCCAAGCTAAGAATAAGAACAAATAGAACTAAGGACTAAAGAGATGAAGAAGAGAAGAAGAGACTTAATGAGAGAGTAGAGATAGAGAGAATGTGAACCCGAAGGGACTATCTGCCATCTTGCGAGTCGTGGGAGCGTGATCCAAACAAACAATCGCCCCGACACACGATCACATAAATTTATCCTCTTCAATATTCCACGCATTATCCCCTCAACGGGCACGCTTCCTCCTGAATTATAATATCATAGCCGACTCCCAGGGCGCGGTAGCTCACGAGGTGGTCTCCCGAGGGAACAGTAGTCCCAGATCCCATCTTCCAGGACACACGTTACTCCATGTCCTGATAGCCATCTGTGCTCGGGATATTTAGCATCTTCCCAGGCTCCTGTGTCTACGGCCAATCCTGCCTATAGGTGTATAGGGCAACTGTTGGTCAGAAGCTTGTGTGAAAAATGTTGGCCAGATATAATAATAATAATAATTATTATTATTATTATTACTATTATGAAACTCTCATTGCTGTGCTACAACAATATGGCAAACATTTTGCAGCAAGAATCGGCTAAGCAATTCAAGATTCAAGAAGATACCTGTCCTTATTAAGTACATTCCCTAACTATATATAGCCGGCACATCAACATGTATTGGTCCATCATAACGTATCACACGATTCCTCAAAACAAATCAAACATTTGGCTAATTTTAAAGGAAGAGGGGATAATCTTCACAAGGTGGTTGATATTATCAAGATTTGGGGGAAGAATTAAAATAATTGTACAGACTTGAAAAAGTCAGTGTTTAGCCAATGATTATTTCTTCAAATTTTCTGAATCCCCAAAAGGCTCTGGCCAGCATGAGAAAATTCATAAACATCAAATAATAAATATTTCTTGACCTCCATTACGGTAGGTGTTGCATCTAACGAAATGCCGAGAATATGGGAAACCTCTTAAGTAATAATAATATATAATGAATTATTTTGACTGTGGGGTACAAAATTATATACATATGATAGAATCAATTTAGCATATTACCATATAATATACCAATTTAGCAGATGCAGCTGCCAAGTTCTCACAGGTAAAGAATTTTTGCTGATACACAAGCCTCTCATAAGAATAGGCCAAGAAATTTAATATTCAAACAGATACCTGTCCACATAATTCTAATAATAAATATTTTAGGCCATTATCTAAACACCCTGGGACATAAGCAGAAATTAGCGTTGTTCGGAACTGCTAGCTTAATTAGAAAATTTATAAACATAAAACATTAAATTTTTTCTTGAACTATTAACGCTACTGCAGTGTTACCGAAAGGATATGTAGGAGAGAGAGAAATACTTTATTCGTCCATGCTGCCTAGATACATCAGGTTGCAATATCACACAGCATACTATCAATCCGTAATCGGACATATATAAATTATATATAATTACATGGTATAAGATATAAAGAAAACAATTTTTTTTCCCCGCAGGTTTCCTATTACAAGGAATTATTAAAATTAGATTAAACTAAAAGTTCACCAGATCATATATTTTTATTTAACACCAGATCGGGTAGTGTGCCTTACATGGTTAATATAACAGTTACATTTTTTTTAATTTTAACAATTGATTATGTAGGGGAGGGAGGTATAGTCTCGCGCAAAAGACGCCCAAATATTTACAATATTATAAAAAAAAATTATGATAAAATAAATAGATAAAAATAATAATTCTTAAGAGAAAAAAAGAAGTTAATCACAAAAACTATGACATTTATAGATTTAATAAAATAAATAATTGACTTCTAATCAGAAAAAAGATCAATTAAAGAAGAAGGCGAAGAGAAAAAAATAAATAAAATTGTAGTAATGTCAATAATAGAATCGATAAATATAGAATTTATAATAGGATGTCCTGTAGTAGCCCTGTCAAACTGTTGTTACTAGTTATTCTATAAATTAAATTTTATAAAGTTTCCGTGTCCCATTTGATATTGATGTGTCATATATTAGTATAGATATAATTCAGAAAAGTTCAAATATAATCAGAAAGTCAGGATGACTGTTTCAAATTAAGTTCCTTCTGATTAATTACATTGTTTACAATCATCTATTTCTAATTGCTCAGTATTATTCTATAATGATCGAAATCCACCTCGAAACACTTTCAATAAATGCCTTTATAATCAGGTGATTTCATGCCTAATTGATCTCATTTCAATCTGGAGTGTTTCTGTATATTGTTTTGTTTTTTTTAATTTCGAAGTGAAGATCAAAATTGTTGCTTTATCTGTGAGTGACTAAAGTGAGAAGAGAAATCCAATGCAACTCTTCTAATTAGGATTGCTGCGAAGTAAATTTTTAATTTTTTATAGTTTATATAGAATATGTATTTTGTTCTAGCAAATATAGATCAATATTTTTTAGCTTCAGGCTTCGGGATGAGGTTGGGTTTCCCAAGTTGTAAGTCACTGGTCCTTTAACTGTAGGTAACCAGGGCCCTGTTTCATAATGAAAGCTAATAGTATTAGTTCATAGTACAAGTGTAGAAACTAGTGTGGTAATAATACTAATACTTATTTTTTTCATGATAGGGATGACTATTAGTGATATTACAGAAATTAAAAAATACTAAAGTTCAAGTTACTACTGTACAAGTCAGTATAATTGAATTAAGATAAATCTGCAAGACTAATAATATTAGTTTGTACTTTATTATGAAACAGGACCCTGAAGTGGAATTTTATGAACCGCTTTTTGGTTCATTGTAGTTTTGTAGTCTATGTATTCCATTTGTGATTCCCGATGCAATTGGTTATGCCAACCTCAAATGTAAATTTTCAGAGAGAGGAACCTTGTAATTATGTACCACAAGTCAAATTTAACATGTTGATGAACTATTAACGTTACTGGGATGTTACCGTAAAGATAAACTTAGATCAAACTCAACGTTAGGATTTCAAAGAGAAGGACCTTGTAAGAAGGTATTTGACAGGACGATGACCTATTCCATGACCTGGGTAAAGTAAACTTGACTTGCACGAACCAGTGGGTCGATGGCAAGCTGAGTCCTTAGAATGGCCCCAACAGCTGGGTCTTATAACTCGTTGAAATATATTTATTATTGTCAATAATGTATCAGTTTCGAGTTCAGAGTTCCAATTGTGGTAAAACTTCATTAGCGGCGACTGAAGGTTAAAATTTCCTTTATAGAGTAAGTGCAGACAAAGGCTTATCACAGCTTAACAAAAGATACCGAAACCATAATGCAATCGGGAAAGATCGGACGGTATTGGTTATTTTCGTTCTAATCGGATGATTTTCTTTTACAGTTTGTCAGTTTAGTTATCTCTGAATGTTTGTCGAAAAAAAAATTAAAAACGGCCACCATCGTAGAAGAGGTGGTTAATATTGTAGCCAGTAATCCCAGAAGCCTGATGCTCTTATAGTAAACCTCTTCATCGCCAGTTATATTTTTGTATTTATGGTGTTTATTGTATGTATTGATGTATAATTATGTTTATGCTTGATTTTCAATAATTTATATAAGTTAGTAAAAATTTAAAAAGCAATGGTTGAATTTTATGAAGTAGAAATAAAATTGTAGGGGTGTTTCTTAGAATGCGAAATTACATGTCTTTCTTCTACCCAATATGTCAAAATGACACACACGTACGTACACACGCGTATGTGTGCAATGGGCTGAAGTCCCCCCCCCTCCCTTGGCGAAATCCTGCCTATGCCCCCATATTCGTAATACTTTTTATTTTTGAGCTTTGCCTACCACACACACAAAGACACAGAACCTAATGCGAGACTTGGTTATTTGAACTCAGGAAACCCTTCCTCTTACTACATATCTCATAGTGAAAGTAACAAGGTACAAAAAATCAGTACTTTCCAACGGAAAGTCAACGTATCTCGCTCTAAATTCTGCCATTAATTCAACTTTTTTCGGTCTGAATATTTTACGTAATACTTTTCTTTTTTTTTCAAAAAACCTCAAGGCGCTGCGGTTCCCTTAGTGTAAGAGGCCATTTTTCGGATCCATAAAGAACAGTGGGAAGAATAATAGTTTAAATTCTAACTTTAAAGTTTAAGTGATAAAAGAAACTTTCTTCATTCCCTATTCTCCATACATTTCTTCTTCTCCTAAGTTCTTTCTTTTTACAATGTTGTTTTACTTACACTCCATTATTAATTTAACTTATTTTTTATCCCATATCACAGCCCTCAAATAATGGTGTCGTAATTGGAGGATTAAGATAAATTTCAACAAATCCCATCAAATCACCTT
>NW_027111097.1:0-3640 GCF_000696795.3 Halyomorpha halys | reverse complement strand
CAATGGGTAGTTGCTCTACACGCCTGTAACACTCCATTTTAACTGAGATCATATTTATTAAATGTATTACGTAATATACAGTTGTAAATTTCAATAAAGATATTAAAAAAAAAAAGCTAAAAACTTTTTATTCTGTCAATATTCCTGTATTATAAAAATGGGAATAAGTCTTTGACTATACTGTTTCCTGATCAATGATACAGAGATAGCAAAGAAATGCATTATTTATTATTTATGCTGTCGAAACAAATGGGGTTATTGCAAACAAAAGCGTTCTTATCCTACTATCGCACAAACAAATATGTTTTAATAACTTACGTCTTGGAGTTGAGTTGCACTTAATTCAACTTAACAGATTTTGGATGCCCCAATTTCTAATATATTAAAATTACAAGTAGGATGCCGATTTTGATCAACAGCAATAATTTAATGATATCAAGACGTTACATTCAATTTAAGAGGTATGTAAAAAATATAATAGATTTCATAAGTAAAGCATTTACTTATAAGTATTAATTTTTTTTTCAGTTTTATTTGTTATTTAATAAATTATCTATAGTGATTTATATCCTTTATCTTGTGGTGTACCTAATTGCAAAAATACTCTATAAACATTGGTTATGCCAAAAGATGTCAATACTAGAAACAGTTGGTTAAAGCTGATTCCAAAGAAGAAGGGTTCCAAAATTATTATGGAATCTAAATAATAGATTATGTTTTTGAGAACATTACTTCGACGTAAGATACAAATTGCAATTACTAGAGGTTATATTTATTCCAAAAGACTACTTAAAGTAAATAAAAACGTAATCATTTTGCCTTCCAGTTGGAAAACGATATGGAGAATTATGTTGGATACAAAATCATGGGTTTGGGTGAAAAAAAAAATGAAATCAGACTGCATCTGTGTTCTTATTAGGTAAATTGTTAGAAACTAAGCACCAGCAATACTTATAGTGTTTTAGTAAATAATCTGCAATTTGAAATATACTTACATTTATATTTTAACATCTCTAAACTCTTAACTTACAGAACTCAAATCCGGGTTTTTGGCACAAAATTTCTATTCTCCATTCTAGGCTAATTTGTACTTTCTGCTTTCATCAAACCGTATTCCACGGTTGTTTAAAAAAAATAATAGTAATGAAAATTATTTTACTAGCAAAATACTTAATAATTTAAAAAGTTTGAATCGCTAAATCAGTGTTGTTTGTTTATGTCTAAATGACGTCAGATATGAAACCATCATGGCTGAAAACGTTTTCTTGTTTGTACAAAGATTAATAATCTTAGTTTTTAAAACTAAAATTTAAAATTAATCCTCCATTCATATTAATTAAAACATACATGGATGGGTTTCTGAATTGACCGAAAATTGTGTTGGATGTGGCCATACCTTAAATAATTTTTATTAAAATAATATAAAATATGCACGGGTACCAACTGTGAAGTCGACTTTCAAAATTCCATTCCTTTAAAAATAAATCTGATAATAAATAATTTTAAATTAATTGAGTGTAAGATAAGTAACAGTTTAATTTAAATAGTTTATGAACAAAAAGAGATGATTTATAATTAAATTGAGGTGGTTGAAGTTTGTTCTAACTAAGCTAGGAACATGAATAGTGCCTTCTATCTCTAAACATCAACCTATCGACGATGTTACAAATGCATGACATCGAAAGGTCTGTACGGAGCATGTAATGGAAGGCAACTTGATTAACCACTGCAAGAGAGGAGCTTAGAGGTAAGTTAAGTTCAACAAGTCCAAGCCAACCGAGAAGTTTAAATTACATAATTCATAGTAACAATAATAATAAATGGCATAACCATACACAATTATAAAAACATTTAGTTGATATCGAAAGCTAAAGACTTCAGACCAATGAATTAAATGATTATTCCGTTTTAAAAACGTGTAATTATTATTATTATTATTATATTCATCAGACTGGTACATTACTAATTTTTATAGTTAACTTAAGCAACAAGAATTTAGGCATGGAATTGCCAGCCTTTTCCATTCCTATGCCTCAATTCTTGTTTTAAGTGCCAAGATACAAAAAATGAGATATTGAATGGATAATGATGAAGAAACCAATGCCAATCGAATGGTTACCTCAAGAAGTTCCTATCTTGAACAGTTCGGTTTCTAGAGCCCTAATTTTCCCATGTTTTTTGAACAAAAATTGTGACCAGTCACTTCTTTTTTTCAGAACTAGTTTTTTTTACACATACAGCCTTTTCCATTCCCATGCCTCAATTCATTAAATAATAAATAATTTCAAAGTGAAACGAGCTTTCTAAAATAGAAAAAATAATTTCAAACAGCTTGAAATCCGAAATTCGAGGGGACTATGCAGATGAATGTTCATTTGACTGTTCTTACTTTCAACACAGAGTTATTAGCAAACTTTTGTTAATGCACTCATTTTGTGTTCTCCATAATAAAAATAGAAGGATCTAGAAACATGGTAGAGTTTCGGCCCACCAAGCAAAAAAAATCCTCATGAAAAATGATGAAATACAACAAAAGCCGCGTGACTATATTTTCTCGACATAACAAGTACGGCTTTTTGGCTTTCTGCATCTCCACAAATTTAAGGTATAAGATCATTAAATTTTACAGATACACCCTTAGGCAATTTAAGAACGTTTCTAAATCCTCATCGAAATTGGACAGTATCGAGCTGAGGTATAACACCTAGACAAATTATTAAATAGGACGTCAAGCCCTGGGGTACCTCCAGCCGCTAAGGCCGTAGAGAGGGGGTCGTACTGACCAGGCAGAGAATAGGTCACACGAGGCTCACCCATTCCTATTTTATTTCAAAACAAAGACCTCCGAACTGCCAGTATTGCAACAACGATTTGAAAATTAGCCATATTTTCCAACAATGCATTAAGTTACATCTTAATAGCTTAAGGTTAAACCCAGATATTTCAAAAATGGTACGATGATAATACAATTAAATTAGTGTTTCAAACTGAAAAAAAATAAATAAATAAAATAAGAAACAAATAAATAAAATAATAATCAAAGAAAAAGAACAATAATAAATAAATAAAATTAAACAAATGTAAGCAAAATAAAATAAGGTATAAATGGCGTTAATGACCAATGATATTTTGCGCTACTGAACAAAAACAAATAAACAAACATTAGCAAATGTTATTTTTCCCGGTCAGATTTGCTTGTTTGGTCGTTTGGTCTTGTTTAAAACCTATTGGTAATCAACGCCAATGGTTCATTATAATCATAAAGATACACACATTCATTTACGAATGTTAAATATATATATATAATAAAAATAAAAAAATTAAAATTTTAAGGTGATAACAAAAATAAAATTAAAAATTAAAATTAAAATAGAAGAAAGGTTATAATTTCGAAAGATTCTCGATGTCTCAATTTGTAGGGAGGGACTAAAATCTAACCTGCGGAACCAAATAACTAGAAAACTTGCCAACTTGTGTATTTGGCTCTCATTGCACTGTAAAAAATTGTACCTACTCACTGTTTAAAAAAAAATTTATTTATAAACCAACTGTAATAACATTTTGTATGAGAGTTTGTTTCTTGATCTTTAATGATATTTCACATATTTCGGGACGATCAAGTATTTGTTTCTTGATATTT
>NW_027111096.1:74354-129732 GCF_000696795.3 Halyomorpha halys | reverse complement strand
CAAAATGCTGGCTTCTGATTGGCTCCTCACGGAAGAGCCCCAGCTCCCCCATACTCTCACTACTGCGATGGTGCTGCTATCTATCGGTCACCGTCTGAACTAACAACCCTGCACTCTGGTGGCAAGTCGAGGAACTCCCTCCACAAAAAAACGCCCCAGCTCCCCCATATTCTCTCTACTATCGAGCATTATGACGTACTGAGCAGAAACCTGGACCTTAAACGGTGGTTAAAGGAAAAATCGTTTGGATACAAAGGGCATGGTAATAAAATCCATAATGGGTCAAACGGAACTGTTAGAGTTGGAAGTTAAAAAATATTCTAGAGATCCTCGGAAAACCTCTGCAGTGATATGGAGGTTTCAAAAAGAATGCCTGAACGACGACTGACGAGGGAGGTACCATAGATAGTTTCAACCATTCAATTTCAAATTTCAACCATAGATAGTTGAATTGGACGAGATAGACCAAATATAGAAAAGTAAAATGGATGAAGCCTTGACGGGACACGGCCTTAGGGAGGAATGGACCTTGGACAGGTTGATTTGGAACAACTCAAGTCCTGATGGAGGACATACAAGGTTAGAATAAGAAAACCCGAAACTCTCTGCTTGAGTGGAAAAATAAAAAAATAAAAATGGCAATATTTTTTCTTATTTTACACAAGAAAATACGATTAGTAAATAATAAACTCACTTTGTAATAATATGAATGCTATGTTGAAACAATTTGGACTGGCTGACTTTGCTAGGCAGGGTAAAATATATTGCCAGGGAGAAAAAATGGTGATGTTTATGTTTCACCGCTCAAAAATCCTTAAATAAAAAATTTTCATCGTAATCACAAATAAAAATATTTTGCTCATATGTTTCGCGTTGAGGAGTTTTTCTCTAATAGATACTACTACACTATTAGATACTACCCTTGCAAAGACATAAAATGTAATGGTAACTGATACCAAAGGGACAAATTCAGTTCTCTGACGGTTTCATTGATTTTAAAGATGTAAAAACAGGTGTTCCGAAAACAGGGTTGGATGAGTCCACGGAGCGATTTTTCGAGGACAAAGAATTCGCGGAGAATGATCCGCTGTTCAAAAACGCACTTATTCTATTTATTTTAGTTTTAGTTTTACTCAGAGAAATAAAATATTTTTTAGTTTGGTTACTTTCTGAGAAACAGATTTGTTCGGGTTATTTATTTTTTGAAATATCGGTGTTGAAAAAAACAAAGCAAGTACTGACTTCCATGATGGGTGAGGACGGGCTATAGTTTTTATAGTTTGTTCTAGATTCTATCTTTTATTTTTAACCTAGGAGCTGAGTTTAAACCCGATGAATTATTTCTCTCTTATATACGTTTTTTCCAATCCCTCTGGAGTCTATATTCTTTTGTTTAATAAAAATAAATAAATAAAGGGAAGAAATATTACAAGAAAACTTATATTAAATATCAAAACCAACAACAGTTTTTGTCAATACACTCCCTTCCATAGATCTCCATTCACAATATAAAATTTCACATAATCGTCCAATTTACATTTTGGCCTAAACCTCATGTTAGTTACAATTATCGACGAATAAAGTTTTAGCAATACATCCCAATTTTATTCTTCAATTTCAATTGCCTTGATTAGTAGCCTTTAAAATATTCAAATTGATCCAATATTTCAATCGAAAGAATGAATTAGTGAGTTGAGAAACCCAATAATTGACTTTTTGGAAAATACTTAAAACTTGGTGGGTTTCCATTATATTGAGATAAACTATGTGTTATATGTGTTCCTGTGAGTTTTTAAGGTCTTCAACAATTTATTGTTATTCAACAATTTATTATTCAGAAACAGATTATAAAATGTTAAAAAGTAAAACATAAAGAAATTAAGCAAGAGTAATTTTTGTAACGTTTTGGTGGCATGTAGAGACCTATATTCATATCTATATTCGACTACTGTCAATGTTGAGATTTCTTATGGACTTCTCTCGCCTATACAAACATCTCTGGACCTTGTACGCACCACGGCGCGTGTTCAAAGTATAGGGATTAACAATGTATGTTTTTTTTCCCTATAGACTCAACATATAAAATATGTTAAAACATCAGAAAAATGTTTTAAGAGACACGAGAACGTGTTTGAGAAAATTCAAATACTTATGAAGATTATACATGTGGAAAGAATTGTTTAAGCTAGAAATACAAATTTTAAATTGTACCAAACTTCATTACCTGACCAAGATAAATTTAAATTTATTTTAGTGGAAGATTAACCAAACTAATCGTAATAGTGTTTAGAAAACTTAACAGTAAAGTAATTAATTTTGTCAGGTTTAATATATATATAACTTTGATTAGTTACGGGTAGGAAAAGTGGATTTAGTTATTAACAAGAAATTCTTAATTTATATGCATTAGTTGATAGTGGGTCTTAACCAAACATTTTGTAATGAAACATTTCTTGACTAACTATTTTTTGTTAATAAATTAAGGTAAATTGAGGAAAGAGTGTTTTTCATGAAATTTAGATAAATTAAAACATTTATTGACGATCTGAAATTTAGGGGAAACTGGTTTCATGGGTTTACCACAAGAAGCGTTAAGTCTATGCACACAAAGAATGAAAGTTTAACCCAATTTGTTTAAACTTAGTGTGAACTTGAGCCTGCAATGGAACATTATATTTTTTTATATATACATATAATGAACCCAATGATTTTATTTAGTGAGGAATGGTATACCAAATTTAATGATAAATGTTCAGTTCTTCATTTTAAAAATTAAATTCTCAATAGTTTTCTAAAGGAATAATTTTAAAATTTCAATTTTCACTTGCCCCGACTTACCTTAATTTAGTTTCGACTGAAATGAGTTTCGAAGAAGACCTACCTCGGGGGTTCTAGGAGCTCCCTCTGCTCAGGGCAGTTTGGGGCCCTCCTGAAGTTGAAGACGAGGGGCCGGCGATTGATGTCGGGGGCCTCGACGAAGGAGTTGCCCGAGGACACGGACTGGCCCCCCCGGGCCGAGCGCTGGCTGAGTACCGAGTAGTTGTGCCTTGGACCCCGGCACTCGCTGGACAGCTCGCAACGGGTCGACTCCCGCCCGTTGAGGCACCGTGACAGCGTTGACTGCAACAGATGGTTTTTTGTCTTGATCAATCTATAATGCATTTACCGATGTCTTATAAGTAAAGATAGCTTGATTTTGGCTGTACCTAGAAGGAAGTGTAAAATATTTTCTGTCAATATATTCTTATGTACAAATATTTGAAAAGCAGGATGGTAAAAGGTTTACCACTCCTTGACGTTCCGTAGCCCTGATATCGTAAATGGTTTCCAAATAACCCCCATGTATTTAAAGTTTATTGCCAATTACTCCTAAATAATTACCAGTAGCTAAACAGCCATTATAAACTACTTAATAACGCATTTAACGAGCTTAAATTTCAGCCGTAATAGATTCCTGTATAAATAATAATTCCACAGACAAAGTTTTTGCAAAACCAATATTTGTGCTTTGTTGTATTTTATTTATTTTTTTTGAATTGCATAAAACTAAAATAAATGTTTATTGTTATACTGAAGAAATACTTCGGTCTGACTTAATTAATACATGTATTTAATAGTAAATTAAAAGAAAGTATTTCAGCTAAACAAATCACTAATAACAATATTGCAAAAAAATCCATGATACTATAATAAAAATAATCTTATCTTATGAAAGGATGAATAAATGAAAAAAACGACCGGTATAAACAGTAGGAGAGATGGAATTAAGCCTGCCATCTCACTCTATCTGACTTAACTGACAGAGAGTATATTGGGAAGTATACGACTGAATGTAATACTACGGAATGAAAAAAATAATGTATATTTGTATAATTGTTCAGATGTGATGAAGTTTTGCGATATTATGTTTTTCAATACTGTTTTTGCCTGAACTGTTATAGCGTTGTTTAGCTAGTTACATATTGCCTTGTGAAAGACTCGTCTTTGAATTTTCCTGTTATATTCTAATTGAAAACCTTAGTGGGTGGTAGTATTTTCTTTACAAATTTAAGGTTTTACCCTCTCGAATTTTGAGGTTTTACATTTCGAATTGTATAGAATCTAAAAATTAATTGTCCATCCGCTGTCTACAGCTTTTCTCTAAAAAACTAAGACAATTTTTTTTTTTTAGGTTTCGCAACAAAGACCACATCAAAATCTAGATTGTAATTGTTTTAAAAGTAAAATAAGAAAGTCATTATACATATCCATATTCGACAAGTCCATACAATCATTCCTTAGATATCAGGAAATGTTCTAGAACTGAGGATTTGAGTTCTGTGTGAAGGCTGAATTCGGATGTAGATATAGGACAGACAATATTTGATCTCTTTGAGTGGACTTCAGACCTTTATGGATATTTTTTTCTACTCCGACGAGTAGCATAAAAAGATACCTTTTTTTCAAAGTAATATTCAAGTCTCCCCCTTAATAAAGGAAATTTTACCTGGGTGGGTGTTCTCTAATCTAATATACTACTGGATGTAACATTTATTGATTCTCGATAAAATTACCACAGACCATTGCAGACAATCCTGTTGTAATATGAATTAGTTGTTCGTGACAAAGGAAAATCGTATCAACTACAACTTAAGTGAAACTGCATCTTTTTTCTTCAAATTTACTTCTGTATGGATCTTTAAGTTAATACACAATATAATTGTTAATACTTTATTTATATATATTATAAAGTGGATTCCTAATATTAGAGCTATGGGGTGTTTTATTTTTGTTTATAATATAAAAAGTAATGTTTTTAAATATTTTTCTTCCCTTAATTGTTAAGCTAAGGTGTGAAATTAAGTCAGTGTATTTTGTACAGCCACCTTAGAAAGTATAGGAGCCCATAGAAGACTTTGGGTGATGAACTTTACCACTAGCCGATCCAATTCCTGAAGTTTGGTAGTAGACCAAATAATTACACCAAAGCTGTTAGCAACCATTGGAATCGTTCATGCATTAATGACATGGGTCTTTGTACTTTAGACATTTACTATTTCTCTTACAGTAGTACAATAGTACAAAATAAGAAAAATAATAATTAAGAAGGAAAAGATAAAATAAAAAATAGAAAATTTTTAGTGTACAAAATAAAAAATAAAATATTAGCTAAGATATAACTAACTACAAATAAAATAACAACATAGTGTAAATTTCGAATATACAAAGATAACAAAATAATACTACTTTTAATATAACTAATTTAAAATACAATCTACCAACATATCTTTAGGTAAAAATTAAGTAAATATATATTGTATAAGAAAAATAAACTCATAATTTTATAAAATAAAAAAAATATTGAATTTCTAGTTAATAACAAATGAATCAAAAACAACAAAAAAATATATTAAAAACACACTCCAAAATAGATACAAAAGTGAGAAGTCAACGAGACTATTAGTTGAACATACAAAACTTCAATTAGACAAAAACGTTGTCATGACAAACCCACTCGCCCGTGGATATCATGTTGGCTACTAAAAACTAGATACTACAAGAGTTTATTTTTGATTTTTGATTACTTTAACGAAAACTGACCAGTCTGTCAAGTATAGGTAGGGGGAATAAAAAAGGGCGACTGTTTAAAAAGTTAAAAAAAAAATTTTTCATTCGGAGCTCAATATCTTAAAAACTACCAACAACACTAGAAAATCTAAGAGAACATTATTTAAAGAAGAGTAAGTTTGCTGATATATTAACCCTAAAAGAGCTATTTACGTCCAATAGTTCTCGAGATATAGCTTTTTAAAAAGCAAAATTTCTTAAAAATTTACTGGAAGATTAGTAGTTAGTTAATTTATTTTGAGAAATCTATATCTCAGGAACTATGTGACGAACAGATATCTATTAGCACTCAAATTAAAGCTAGTTTACTGGACTATACAGAAGTTTATGTCCTTTACCTTCGTAGGAATAGTAGTTTTTATGATATTTGCTAAGATAAATTGATTTATGGTTGTTCGGACAATAAATTTGATTTATGAAAAACTTTATTTCAGAAACCATTGGACGTACCGATGTCTGCCAGCGCTCAAATTAAAGCTAGTTAAATTTATTACAAAATAGTTTATTATGTTTATCTTTGTAGGAGTAGTAGTTTTTATGATCTTTGACAAAATAAACTCACAAAATGTTCATTTCTAGTTGTTTGTATAAAATATTCGATTTTTGAAAAAAAACATATCTCTAAAGACGCACATATATCTGCCAACACTCAAAACAAAGGAAATTTAACTTACTATAAAGTAGGTTATGACACTTATCTTCGTAGGGGTAGTAGTTTTTATGATATTCACATATGAATATAAATTTGGCAAATGAAAATTTGTCCGAACAACTATAAATCAATTTATTTTAGCAAATGCTTATTATTACTCCTGCAAAGATAAACATCATAAAATACTTTATAACTCATTAACCTAGCTGTAATTTGAGAGCAAATAGACATCTGTACGTCAAGTGGTTTTTGAGATATAAATTTTTCAAAATAAATTCACTAACTACTGATCTTTCAGTAGGTCCCAAACAACATTTTTCTGAAACGTTGCTTAAAAAGCTATATCTCGAAAAATATTTAACGTAAATAACTCTATTAGGGCTCATATTTTAGAAAATTAACTATTCTTTAAATAACGTTCTCTTAGGTTTTATTGTGTTGTTCCTACTTTTTAAGATGTAGAGCTCCGAATGAAAAATTGTTTTGTTTTTTATCGCTTTGAAACAGCCGCCATTTTTTATTCCCCCTACCTATACTTGGCAGACTCATCAGTTTTGACTATTAATTATACATAGCTTTCATTAAAATAATTAAAAATTGGGGTGAAATAACTGCCTTTTTTTCTCCTCTTGGGCTCTTCTACTAATAGGACTCCCACTACCTTCCGAGCCCCACTACACTCTGAGACATTCCTACTCCCCACCACACACCTTCAAAATGTAGGAGTTTTCGCCGTCACACTCTGTATTATTGAAAAGACTATTAATTTAATTAACTAATAAGACAAAAAAAAAAGACGCAGTGATTAGTGGAGTTGGTACGTTGATAATATTGATGCTATTGTAAATATGATCATAAAGAAATGTGATAGCAATTTGGGAAAAGAATCAACTAATAGAAATATACTGTTGTGGAAATTTAAATGAAGATAGGTAATAAAAAGGGTGACAAGTAAATTAGCATTACAAAGTACACACAAATATAAAGTAGAAGGGAGCTAGTGGGAAAGTAGAAGATAGAGATGAGAATGATAAGATTTAGAAAAATAGTACTTTGGAATATCAAAACAATATTAAAGTTAAGGTTAAATAAAATTAATATAAAAAATCAGGAAAAACATAAAAATTGTAATACAAAGTGAAGTAACAAAAAATAGAATAAATAAAAAATTCCTTATGTAATGTAATAAGTAAAACTTTGTCAACAATGGTGGAGAGAAGAGAGTGAAGTGTAGAAATGAATTTGTTTGGATATGAATAAAATTATTTAATTTATTCTTTAATGATACCTTAACTTCCAAGGAACCATCGCCCCCTTACGTATTACTAAATATTATATAAGTGCGTATGCGAATGTATATACTATAAATACATCCAAATAATGAACAAGCCATTAGCCGAGTAGCAGAAGGGCACCTGTTGATATTATTAGCCCTCAGACAGGAGTAGAGGAATTGGCCCTCTGTACTAGGTCTAGGCTAGAGTGACTGTGTTAATGAACCAGCACTAACCGCACTCACAAAGGCTGCCCATAATGTAGCCAATAATTAGTTCAATTACATGCGCTTCCTAACTATTATATCTCAGTAATTGGGTTCATCGATCAGATAAAATTATATTAAAATATATAGTCCAATAAACTAAGGGGATTACATGAAAAACCTTTTGAAGAGCTCTCGTCTTTATTCAAGTATTTTCGGAAATAAAACTGATCTCGGACAGATAAAATCCTCACAGTATGAATAAAAATAGCGTACCATTTTTATTTTACTAAATAAAAGACTGTTAAACAACTTCTGATAAATTACTTTTCTGTTAGGATGTTTACGAAATAAATCGAGCATATTTTCTGTTATTCTTCTTCTATCACTTGGAGAGCAATAAGGCCTGAGTCATCTGGATGATCTGAACTATTGATTGGACCTCTTCTGATATGTATAAATTGCTTCTGATTTTTTTTTTATATCTTTGTGAAAATTACAGCTTCACATTTATATACATAAATCCAGTAAATTTGATTTTAGTTTGTAATAGAATGATACAGGCAGGAAAACTACCCATTGGTAGCACTCTTATGTCGTTTTTGTATTAGCACGTCTCATGCCCACCTTCTTTTGGAGAATTGTCAGGAATGGAGGAGGAAGGTTAGAAACTAGTGGGTTTGTGTGGTTGGGAGTTTATTGATTGATGTCTGGTTCGGGCTAGAACTTAAAGTCTTTATGTATGATTTTAATTGTGATAAAGTATTGATAAATATTGAAGATTTTAGGAAGAATTGCAAACGAGAGGAATTCAAAGATTTGGTCGAGCCCCAAAACTTAACTCCGTACGTCCAGATAAGCCTTATTATAATCATCCAGATCAGTCTTCTGTAATGGATTGGAAGTTTAGACCGTTTGTCTAGTAAGTGCTGTAATAGTCAAAATCGACGTGCAGTAGTCTGTCTTTTCAATCTTGTATGAGGATTCCAGGTTAGTCGTTTGTCCAGTTGCAGCCCAAGGTAGCAGATTTGTTCGATAGGGATAAGAACAACATTATTAAAAGATACTGTGGGGTAGTCGGCAGGTTTACGACGAAGGGTAAAGGTAATTTTATGAAATTTATTCTAATCCTCCAATTACGACACCAATCTTCGAGGGTTGTGTTATGGGATTGGAGAGTTTGGGATGAAATTAAAGGGTTATTATTAACTGCGGACACACGTGTGTCATCCGCATACGTGGTGACGATAGTGTTAGGATAGGTTGGGATATCAGTTGTATAGACGGTGTAGAAGATGGGACCGAGTATACTACCTTAAGGAACACCAGTGGACCCTTCTGAATTTAATCGTATTATTAAAAATTATTACATTTTAATTAATTTATTTAATTTTTTTTTAGTTGTTGCGAACGGAATCCAACGTCTAATATACATAATCATTAATAGTATAAATAAGGTATTGGGATTGTAGTGTTGGAATCTAAAATGAAACAATAAAGATTTATTGTGGATAGTCCGGGTGGCGGTCAATAAATTCATAAAGATAGTAGAAGAAAACTACTTATTGTTGACTAGCGTTTCGCCCAACTTTGCCGGGCTTCTTCAAGGCTGTCAGATTGAAACAAATATGACAACTACAATGTTGCTTCTTACGGTCAAATCTTTTCTTCCAAAAATAAAGATTTATTACAAAGAAAATATTAGAAATTAATTAATATAAACTATACAAGACAAAAGGGAGGTCATCTTTAAAACAAAAAAAAATTCATTACTGATAGTAAATTAATCAATTAGTATGGTTAGCAGGATGGAAACGAATGTTAATGTCTATCTGACCTTAAGTTGAGTAGAAAGGCAGTGTAGATGATAGCCATAGGGAGATGACGGAAAAATATTAATTGTAGATCGCAGCCCCGTTAAAAAACAGCTGCGCTATTAATTCCTTATTACAAACAATTGAATATCCCTATTTAGGTACAAACTATTTTACATTATATGACAGACTAATTTATAATTTAAAAGAAGTAGATTGATACCAATATTATTTAATGTGCAATATGTCTATGTAAAAAAAAAATAGTAAATAAAAATTTTCAATTTTTCAAAAAATAAAAAGTTTATGTGCATTAACATTTGTCTTCGTTTTTTTATGTCCTGAAATTTTGATCGCTTGGTTTTGAAATGGTATATTTCTTTAACTTATCCCTTTCACTTAATAGCTTCATTTTACCTTTAAAGGATGTGAATGATATAAATGTTGGTCGGAGTCTTTCTTCCCGACCTATTAGTTTACAGTAAAACATTATTTCTTTTCCAATATATATTTTGTTTTATCGGCACCTAATGTTTTGATGATACAGTATTTTCTTGTTAAACTTCACCTTGTTTCTCAGATATTCTACATCATATTACCTTATTTCTAATGATTTCTCTTCTTACATTATTTATTTCATCTTCTGCCTTGGTATTTTTTTTCCAACTCCAAACAGCTTTTGATCAGCTTTTTGTTTTCTTACGCGATTAATAGTACTCGATCAATCTGGTTTATTTTTGACCTAATTCCTGCAGTTTCCATTATGATATTTCTAAGCTCATTTATAATATATTCTAGTGTGGATGGTATGTTGCTAAAAATATAATTTACTAAAATT
This sequence comes from Halyomorpha halys, assembly GCF_000696795.3. Classification (NCBI taxonomy): domain Eukaryota; kingdom Metazoa; phylum Arthropoda; class Insecta; order Hemiptera; family Pentatomidae; genus Halyomorpha; species Halyomorpha halys. The sequence goes on along the minus strand of NW_027111096.1, from coordinate 119,341 downwards.
AATAAAGACAGTATTTTAAGTATTACATATGGAAGAAATGCAGTGTTTACATTTAAATATAAATATTTGTGCTGTCAGTTGTTTCCCAGTTATAACGATTATATTGCTGATCTAGAAGAAAGAAGTATAATGGAGGGAGTACGTGATTCCCAATTAAGATATATAGAATAGGGTATTCACTGCTACACTCGATTATTGCTTCTGGTAGGCTGACGGGCCTTACAAAATCTGGGAGAGAAGGATAAATGCCTGGTTTTCAATCCATTTCCGGCAGTTACCCATCAAAATTCTGACTATTTAACTTTTTGTTATCTTTAGCAATCGGCTAAGCTGGACACTTCGATCCAATTATTCGTGGTCTTTAGATAAAATTTCAAAACTGGTCTCATAATAAAATAAATCAAAAATTTTTTTTAGTGAAATAAAAGTCATCTACATAAGGCCTTCCGGTATCAACACAAATTGGCAACGTTTTTCACCAGTTAGTGTGCTTGCTGGAACTCTATGAGCGGAAGACTTTTAAGGCACCTGAAGCTGCCTGGACCGCTGAAGTGGAGTCGAATCTCTTTTCTTTCAGATATTTGATTTGGAGAAACAAAAATAAGTCGCTGTGAGTTAGGTCAGGGCGTCCTAGAGTTGCTGCAGCAGTGTACCAGCGTTGGATTTGACCAAAACTTCGGTGATACCGAGCGACCTATAAGAGGGTGCATTGTCATGGAAACAGTCGTCTTTGATCTCTGGGCGAACTTGGCTGTGTATATCATTAATCTAACAACAAGAAGATGGTCAGAGTTTAAAAGTTCTCGGACATTCTTTAAATTTTCATAATTTCGGCTTGTTGATGGTCCCACAGAACGGTTATCATTCTCTCGGCCATTATTGAACCATTTATGCCAGATGAAAACCATTGCACATGACATGGCTTCTTCTGACAGGCCTGTTGATTCATGTCAAAAGTCACCGTATTTATTTTTTGTTTAGCTTTACATAGAATTTTGTTCAATACCGAAGTGGCGCTGCATTATCAAGTTTTCGACGTAGGTCACTGACATGCACTCACGTCACTAACGATCTACTCACTCAAGCGTCTCGGAGGCAACTGCCGCTTGTGCATTACGTTTTCAGATATCCCTCTCTACTCCTGCCTATTGGTCGATCCTGTCTAGGCGGACTTCTCTAGTCAGGAAAAATCATTCTTGAAACATTAAGAACAGATCATGTAGTATATAACTCAATAAGGGTATTTCTATTTTGAAAGTTCATTAATAATGAGTAAGAATAAAGTAAAGTCGTACAACATCATGAATTACTTTTTTTTAATGACTATTTATTTAAACATTTGTAATAATTTCCTGGAAAAAACGGCTTAGAAAATTTTATAATATCCTGTTTAAGAACCTCAGAGATAGAGATAATTATGAAATGTAGGCTCACTATGGTACGTTTAATTGAACCTTTTTTCAACCAACTAGTTGATAATAAATTGTCTTCTTCTGAAAAAAAAATTTTTCCTCGTTAGTTGGATTTATTAAAGGCATAATGCTACTTTAGTGCTCTGATCCTACTAACTGCCCGCTGCTTATCAAATGCCCGAGGCCGTAGCGAAGTTTAAAAGTTTTATAACAGCAAGGGAAAAAATGATTTAAAATAACTTTAATTATGAATCCTAACAAATAAAGTAAGGAAAGGATTACGGGGGTCATTTTAGACTAGATGAACAAGAGAATTCCAAGAAAACACCTATTGTAGATCAGTTCCCTTTTGACCAATGTTTCTTTACGTTTTTCTGTTATAAATTCTGAACTTTCAAATTATTTTTTGAATTGATGAATCAATTTATTGCTATTTACTACTGTACATTATAATACATTTAGTAAATCTGATCTAAGTTAAATTGGAGTGTTACTGGCGTGTAGAGAAACTAGCCATTGGTAGCACTCTAATGACATTTTACATTAGCTGGTCTCGTGGCCATCTTCTTATTCAGAATTTTAAAAATATAATTTCAGAATCGTTTACCTGTTAAAGCCCAAAAGAGTAGTTTTTCCTTTCTCTTTCTTGAAATAGACAAAATGATTGGTTATTTATGAAGAATAAAACAGAAAAATGGTAAATTTAAAAAGTATAATACGTGATCTTGAGTTTATATCAAGTTTAATTTAATTTAATTTTTAATGTTTCATTCCCGTTTAAAATGTTTTATTATATAATTAAAAAAAATGGAGAAAGCTTGCCCAAGGTGCGCTCACAAGTCGAGCTCATTCGAAGTGTTAACGAAAGAGCCCCACCCAAAAATTTTTCACTGGCTTCTCTACAAGCCAACATTATTCTTTATCCAATATTATTTTTTATTACTAATATTCTTCTTTATCCTCTAATGCTAATTCCTTTATCAAGGTTACTCCCAATCAATTTCTCTTAAAAATGCTTAGTTTTTATCTTAGTAAAACATAGACTATATTCATTCAACTTCACATACAAATGCTTACCTCTAGATTTTAACACTAAAACTCTTGTTCTATTTCCATTTAAATATGTGAAAAAGGCTGATTCAACTTTTCTTGATCAACTATTTTTTTTTAAGATATTTATTTATTGCTTTTTACAACTGTAAATTATAATACATTTAGTAAATCTGATCTAAGTTAAATTGGAGTGTTACTGGCGTGTAGAGAAACTACCCATTGATTGCACTCTAATGACATTTTACATTAGCTGGTCTCGTGGCCATCTTCTTATTCAGAATTTTAAAAATATAATTTCAGAATCGATTATCTGTTAAAGTCCAAAAGAGTATTTTTTCTAATTCTATTTACTTCCAATTGTTATTTTACTTTTTGTTAATTATAAGTTCATTTTTATTTTAATCACCAGTTATTTGTATTTTTAAATTTATATTAAAACATTTGTTTACGTAATTATGGACAGTTAGAAGTTTGTTGTGGTGCGTGTATAATATAAATACATCGCTGGAGCTCGGCACATATAACCACACTACGAGCTGCAATGGGATTACGGAAAGTATACGGACAGAGAAGGCGAGATTACGGGAGCAGTTTCTGGACTCACCTGGCGCCTTGTCCGTCTTTTTGGCTCACCATCTTTCTGGCTCACCACTCACCGTGTTTATTGACTCGCTCAACACCAGCTCGTCGAAGAAGGCCATCTCAGATGAGATATGTTATGCATAGTGGTATAGTCGATACCCCTCCCCCTCCCATGTCATCTACTATGAAAGACTTTTTTTTTTCTTTTTCTTGCATCAAGCTTGATATTTTTCTGTTTGTTTGTTGCCTTATTTCTTTTATTCTCACCAACTAAGATATTATTTTTTGAATAAAGAAAATTATTTTAGTTTGTATATAAATCCAAATATTCTTTTTTTTAATTCATAACTCACTATTTTGTTTTGAAACAACAGGAAACGATTCATTTTTTTAAATTGTATTAAATTGTATATATCACCTGGAAGGTTATTTTTTATTATTTAATTTTCTTCATTATTTTGCTTTTTTATATTCAGGTCCTTCGTCTTTTATTTTTTAACCCAAACCATCGAATATTTTACTCCGGGGAAGAGGTCAGTTTTTTCATTGAAACCCGCGGGCATTTGTTGTAAGTGAATTATCTGAGATTGGGCCTGTGTAATAGATATTAGAATGGGTCATTGCTGCAGTCAATTATATCGTAGTTATCTATATACAACACTGATATCAGCAACACGTATTTTTAAGCTTTCAAGCATCCTCGAATCCTGGACTTATAAAACACAGGATTTAAAAAAAGAAAATCTGATAGACATGAACTGTACGTGAGTTGGCAACACTAAACTGGAATCTGCTGATCTGAGCTGCAGCAAAACCCGCTGATAATGACTTGGCTCATCTAAAATATCCGTTATTTTACTTATATTGAATATGACTTGATGATATACTAAAGTGTTTTTTCCTGTGCTATTTCCTTATTAATGGAGGGTATGGAAAAAAAAAGGTGGGGAAGGATTGGTTTTTTTTAGTGTTATGATCTCCTCCTGTGAGATTGTGACATGTCGTACATCGACCAACCTACTCGCTATAATTGTTCAGCACATAACATTATAATAATTTTCTAATTTAATTTATTTATTTGTTTAAATTCTTCGACAGTCTCCCTGCTTCCTTTAATCCAGTATTCCAGTCTATCACCCCATCCCCCCTTCCTGCGAGGTGGCAGGGCAGGAAAGGTTCCAAAAACCCTATTAACATCACCTCATAGCTCCATCTACTGATGCACCCCAACCCCCTCCCCCTTCTTTTGATTTCAGACTGTTTCTCTTATCATTTCACTATTATCTATTGTCTTTATTATTTGTATTTTTATTTTTATTTATCTTTATTTTTATTTATATATTATATGCGATATAACACGAGGAGGCCCCTCACCTCCGGACTCAAATAGTTGCTGAACGGATAGCTCATATGTAAAATTAAATATAACAGGTAACCTTTAAATACCAAAGGTAGTAAAAGGTAAGACACAACACGAATTACTTTTTCTTTCTACACAGTAATGCACTACTAACTCCCATTTTATTTCTGTTTTAGAGGGTTCGGGGAAAAAAAAAAAAAAAATTATTTATTTGTAACACTCTCAAACAATTAATTAATAAATACATTTTTTTTCAAAGAGGGTTGAAAAAAAATTGATTTATTAATTAATTGTTTGAGAGTGATTCAAATAAGTGATAACACAACTACAAATGATCCACTTCACTATCAACAAATTTATTCATTATCAATTAAGGCTAATTGTCCATTTCATGTAATAAAATCATATAATCTTAATACAACAACTATTCTTTAAAAAAAATTGTCTTCTTACAAAACACAACAGGTTTTTATAGAGATAGGGTCATAGAGGTTTTTTTTGTTAATATTATGGTGTTAAGTAAGATGAAAAATTGTTTAAAGAATAGTTGTTATACTAAGATTATGTGTTTTTAATAAAAAAAATCCTATAATTTCATATACTAGATGATATAGGAAATTGTTTAATGAATTTGACAAATCAATAATTGAGGTTGTCTTCTTGATAATGGCCTAAGCACCGAACGTTGGATAAATAAAGGAAACTTGTTGTGAGTAAAATGGATCATTTGTAGTTGTCATCTCACGATCAAACATATTTTTGAAGAATTTCCTAACTATTTTCCAACAACAAACAGAATAGGAGTGACCCCAAATTTACCTGAAGCTCCCGATGATCAGTATATACATTTTTAAAAGTACACCAACTCCTTTCTAAATTATAGCTCCTCTTCGATTTTAATGTTTTTTTTATAAATTTATTATTATTATTTTATTTTTTGAATAACGTTCATGTGTTCTTTAGTGAACGCCGTGAGAGTGTATTTGTGTGTGTGTTTGTAGCTTAGTTATAACATTTCATAGGCATTGATGACCAATAGATTTTATGCCTTTAAAGAAAACAAACATTTGTAGTTGTGTAATTATTAACATAAAACTGTTAATAGTAGAAAACAAATTGGACTGAAAGGCAATATTTTGAAGTTACATTACGTGAAGAACAAACATGTCCGTAGTTTCGGAATATGCCATATACAAAACATATTCACACACGCACACACACTCACACACATAAGGAATAGAAAATGTATAAAGGTATAACTATTAATTTTCCTCTTACGACTAAAGGCGGTGAGAGTTTCCTTTATATGCTCTTTGTCGTAAATGAGCTCCTTTCTTTTCCTCCTGACCATTTCCAGAGAGTTAAATGATTCTCGACCCACATTTCTTCACAGGTTTTTCTCTTCCTCGGCTAAAGGTCATGCCAGAAGGCAATCTATTCTCCCGCACTCTAGAAATATTCCTAAATTATTACAGGGAGTGCTCCAGATTTTTTTCCTGTTGGTTATAATCAAGTATGGTAAGAATATTTTCTCTCTTACTATTTATCGTTTTTTTCTGAGAAATTTCATTTCAACGTTCTGGAATCAGCTTTTATAAAGAACCCAAAGGATGCAAATTAAGATAAACCTTTTTTAAATTATCTTGAAAACATTTAGTACTAGTTAGTCGAGTATTAATTGATAAATATCAAGATACATTGAATATTTAGCTAAAATGCGGAATTATATTTAATGTAATATTTATATATAATCTTTCTAAAAATAGTTACAAAATGTTATTCCTTATCTTTAAATATTTCTCATGCACATAATTTATTAAAAATTATATATAGGAAAATATAAATTATTAATATCAATATACGAGTAAAATGAAAGATACATACTGAAAAATTGCAGAAATGCAAAAAATTACCATTAAACGAATAGTTTAAAGAAAGAAGCAAAAGCAGATAATGAAAAGAAGGAAAAAAACACAAGAATGAAAAAAATAATAATAATAATAAAAATTTTGAAAAATTATCAATAATATAAAAATAAAGTGTAAAGAAAACGAATTTTACCTATTTTACAATATTCATATTATATATTTATATTGCATTTGTCAATTTTTATTTATTTATTATGATTGATTATAAAAATGAATAGCATTTTGTAACTACTTTTAAAAATGACGCAAGATCAGAAACGTTGAGGATAACAACATATTATTTATGTAAACTAAATAAAAAAGAAAAAGTTTGAAGTATGAAGGTAACTTCCAAGTCCAGGAAAATAAAATAAAATAAAAAAAACATGAATAATTAAACTAAAAAGAATTATATTCTCAATATAGTATTGAAATTGACTAATTATTCCAGTCTTAAAACCAGATTTAGATTAAAACAATCCAAAATAAATTTTTCACAATTGGTGTTCGAAGCATTCAAAGATTTTAGGACTTTTCTCTGGAGCTTCCCGCGTAAAATTTATGTATTTCATAATAATATTTAATTGGTGAGAAAAAAATAAAATAAATTAATAAAATCTATCTTACTGAGGTAGGTTATGATGTAGAATATATATAATTGCCTTAATTAAAAGGGGAAAAATACATGCTAAATTTTTACATTAGAAGTCATTATTGTATGAATTGACTCTGATATTTTCATGGAGTTAAATTCTTACCGTAACGCACCTTGAAGTTCGTATTCTATGGACAGCTTTGGCATACGAGTATTCGGATAGGTACTTAGGGCAACTAGTTTCGAAACGACACTTGGTGATTTCCTGAAAAGAATTTTCATATTGGAATATACGCTTCCTCAAAATATATTTGAAGCTAAATTTGATTCCATAGCTTCATTATGACTTAGGATAGTTCATTTACTTAAACAGAAATAGTTATAGTTATTAAGGGAGTGAATACAGTTTTCACTAGTCACTAAAAATGACAATGAATACCCGAAAAATTCGTTCTAATGAATCCGTCAGAAAAGTGTATATTGATTTTATTGCTTGTAATAACATGGAACTGTTTTGTATTATACCTTTCTTCCGTTGTAACTGGGCAGTACGATAATTATAACATAATAAATTTATTTTTCAAATATTAAAATAAATACATGTTTATTAAGAAAAGTATCAATAGTATCAATGAATAATATCGTATTATTTTTTTGGAAAATTTATGGATATGATTTTAAAAATTATAAATAACTGAAAACAGAAAGAAATTTTGTGTCGGAAGCCATCTTCATGATTGACTTTCAAATGTGATTCCGTGACTGTCCAACATTTTCTTTTAAATTTGCATACCAGAAGCGCTAAGTTGTTATCTCTATAGATAAAAAAGATATTGGATGTTCCAAGTATACTGTTTGATATCATCTTTTCCTTGTCATACCAATTTTTTATTGGTTACCAATTGGTTCTACTTTGTTTGTCCTTAGCCCGGAAGAAATCGTAAAATTCCGCCCTAAACGTTAGCAGAGTAGGGTATTTGAGACAAAGAAAAAAAATTGGAATTATGTTAATATTATTGTTATGATAGTTTCCTATGTGACGCCATTTAGACATTAGCAAACAACACTGATCTAGTGATTCAAACTTCTTAGCTGTTTTTAAATTATCGAAGTAATCCTCACAGAAATATAATCTATTTTTTAGATTCGATGATAATTTTGGATCCGGCTTCAATCAAATCCTTAAGTTTTGACATCAGTTGGTACTTGGATAAAGAACTTTTGTTGAGTTTTTCTGTAGTATTTTTGCAATTAGCTAATGCGCATGAACAATAAGGAATATAACTCATAATAAATAATTCTTAAATAACAAATAAAACAAAAAACAAAGCAAATAAATTATAATAATAATCTCACTAAGTAGATAAGCGTATTTTTATGTCGAAATGACGTCATGTTAAAACTTTAATGGTGGTTTGATTTTTAGTGCGGCAAAAAAAAAAAATTAATGGGTATTTTGAGACTAAATGGCGATTTTACAAAAATAAATAAAATATAAGCTGGACTATCGTTATCAAATAAATGATATAAGACAATTTAAAAAAAAATCGTAAAATACTGTATTAGGTAAGAATCACTAATTAATGTTCCTACCGCAATTTCAATAATTTCTGACCACATCCCCAACCATATATTCATATTTATTCACGGTCTACAACAAATACTTCATAATTTCAAGAATATTTTTTAGTTAAATAGTTTCTTTGTCATTTAGTTAACAGTATTTTCAGCCATTTCGTAGGTATCGATTTCGGTATTTAAATCCATTTGAAATTCCGGAAATAAATAAAATTAGAAGATTTATTGTTAGCTTAGAATGTAGCATACAAATACAATAAAAAAATATAATAAATAAACCCGTTTCACAATAAACAGGGTGTTTCAGGGTTAAGTGGCCAAACCGAAAATATGAATTAAGGACCTCAAAACAAGAAAACATTTCTCCTGAAGGTATGTCCGCAAACGCTTTGTTTAGGAGATATTCACATCTAAAGATTTTCATTGTTATGAATTATTTACGTGATATGAAATAAATATAACTTATTTATTTGTTCCAACTAGTTTATTAATTAAACGTAAATATTAAATTCATATTAAATACTGTTCAAAGTGATTTCCTGGAGCTAAACATAGACTTGTTTGGTAAAGTTCTATTCGGAAATCGCCTGGCATATCACGACGTGCTGCATTAGCATTACCATTGCAAAAACCGAATACAAACACCATATCGACTTATTCACCATTAGTATAAATTGAGTGTATAATGATAAAAACTCTGCGAAAGCCTCTTTCAAACTGATAAATGTTATTGACAGTTCCCAATATTAATTCCAAGTAGCATTAATCCTTATGTTGCCAATAGTTTTTAGACAATTAAGGATAAAAGGTCATATTAGTATTCTATCTAATCCATCACCTAAACAAAGCGTTTGCGGACATACCTTCACTTTGAACAATATTTAATATGAGCCTTATTGTTACATGCAATTAATCAAGCAGTTAGAACAAATAAATAGGTTTTATTTATTTCATATAACGTAAATGATTCATAACAATGAGAATCTTTATTATTATTATTGACCCACATAGGTTGGGTTCGCCACTTCTATGCCTATTTTCGCGAGTGCAACCAGTGGCTAACGAGCCTTACAAATGCCCGGGGGGAGGCTGTGAGTGAGTATTGTACAATTACATGCTTGAAAAAATTCTGGATAGGGCTGGGACTCGAACTCGCAACATTTGGGTTGGCAGACAGGCGTTACCACGCTGCTACCGTCACCCTTTTAATCAAAACCATTAAGTGTGAATATATTCTAAACAAAGTGTTTGCGGACATACCGTTCAGAGGAAATTTTTTCTTGTTTTGAGCTCCTTAGTTTATATATTCAGTTTGGCTACTTAACCTTGAACCACCCTGTATATTTTATTCTCATAGAAAATGGCAATTCGAGCTCGGGTTTATCGAAATGTAAAAGCACTCAATTTGAAATTGATTGAAGTTGTTCTCATAATTATAGAGGAAAATTTGGTTTGAATAGTCACTTTAACAATAACGCTAGAAGAACAGAGTTTTTAATTTCTAAATAGGAATGGCTTTGTAATAAATCTTGAATAGGAGAAAGGTTCAACAGATCTGACGGTTTAGAAGAAATATTTATTGTGAATAAGGTGGTTTGGTGTTACAGGCCTTGTAGCTATCAGGATCGGATACCGGGAGGATTGGTCTGTCGGAATTCGGATTTGCGAGGTTCGTCGGTATATAAAGTCATGTTGATAATAGTATTAGCAAATAGTTTCGTTGCAATGAGTGAACTATTTTATCTATTTGAAAATCGAATAATATGACTGGTGAGTAAGGTGGTGTGAGAGAAATCGAGGTGTTAGACAATAAAATAAGGAGTATAACATTATATAGTGCATATATTATAACATGAATATACCAACCTTGAAAGCGGCCCTGAACTTGAGAGACATGATGTTGTAGAGGAAGGGGTTGACCGTGGTTGAGAGGTAGTAGAGGGGCCCGGAGATGTAGGTGATGCACTGGTAGAAGAACACCATCCGCGGGGAGTTGTGCTTCCCCTGAGCCTGCATCGCGAACAGCCGCTGGGCCTGGAAGGGGGCCCAGCAGATGAAGAAGGCCACCACCACCACCACTGGGCAAACAATACATGCATGTATTTGTCTATGGGATGCCATTGACATTGAAGTAAATAAGTATAAGCGATTACTTAAAATTAATCGACTCCTTGAACGTTTTATGAATAAATTTATTTTATGAAAGTTTATTTTGTGTTTTACAATTCATAAAGTATTCATTAAATATAAAGTGGTATTGGTTGAGTAATTGTTGCCCAACGCTACAGAAGTAAATAAAGTATTCATTAAACTACTTAATTTATTTTAAAATACAAGATAATATAATGATAATAATTATTATACAGATAGATTGCTTCGCCATAAAATATTTGAAAGGAGTGTTGATTACTCTGTTGGAATATTGGTGGGTAAAAAAACTATAATTAATGTTGCGGCCAGTTTTATCTACTACAAGTCTCTACCTGATAGGACCATCTCATTGGTCTGTACCAAGGAAGAAGTTCCTCTTTATCGTTAAGCCAGAAGTGTCCTTGCCTATCTCTTCTCCTTACTCCGGCCATTTTACCACAAAGAAGCGGAACTATTCTTTCGATTCCCCTTCGGAAGCGGGAATTTCTGATAAGAACTCCTCCTCCCGAAGCTTCTTCTTAAAGGATGGGTAATAATAGTTCTGTAGAATATTCTTTTCGAGCCTATCCTAAGGTCCTTTCCTGAAGGTTTTAACAACTGATTGATTCAGTTAATCCTTTCGGGAGAAATCACCATCTACTCTTCTCTTTACTAGTACCAAAATATAATTTGGTATACCAATTTATTAATTATAATTATAATGGATAAACTCTTTGATATTATTTCTTTCTTATAAGAAGCCACTGTCCAAGCATTCATGACCACCCCCATCCCTCAGTCACCAACTTACCTTGGTTAAAGAGTATCCAAAATATGTAATATATAGCAAAATATTTAAGATAGTATCAATAGATTATGTCACAGTGATACTTGGTACATTTCTACTAACTTTATCTAACATACAATTAATTCTCTCTTCTAGAAAATTACAACTTTCAATTAATTAATTATTCAATTAATTTTTGACTTAACAGATTCATATTTTATACCTAAATCTGTTCAGTCACAAAATGAATTGAAAATTTGTGATTTTCCAAAAAAAGAGAATTTCTTTTTGATAAAGCTAGTGGAGATGTTCCAAGTACCACTGTGAAGGAAGCCATTGATGTATAAACCTATTGCTTCTTAGCTTGAAAAAAGCTCACCCCTCTTACACCCTCTCACGTGGAGCAGTCCCTCCCCGTTCTTTAATTTATTTGTTTAATAAATTAAACTAGGAGGTAGGAAAAAAACAAAACAACTTGATGAATGAAGTATATTATGTTACTTGTACTTTGTCTTCGTGCATAAAATGAGTTTTATTTAAAATTTTCTCATTAAAATTATTCTAAAAAAAAAAATAGAACATCATTGTCCATTAGTTTAACCCATCTTTCGGCCCCAAGTTGAATTTGGTTGTTATACTAGTTCGGTTTCGAATTATTATTTGACCTGATTTTACATTCTTATTATTTTTCAATAAAATACTTTAGACTTTTCGTTCATAATGCTCTTTTTTGACTGGACTCTTAACTATGTATATATATATAAGTTACAGCCTCAGTCAGCTGTTACTTTGATGTCAGCTCACTGAGGAGATCAGCTGATCACATGTATATAAAGACATGTACCGAACCCAATAAAGATAGAATGTTACAGCAGTTCACACGTGTTACATCTTATTTCTTCTTCTTTTTTTTTGACATTTGACTTTCGCCGATACTTAACTTATATATATGCTTGTTTTCGTAATTAGTTTTAAAGGTTTCATTAATTATTTATTTTACAGCTTCATTGGTTTTTATTTTACTGAACTACTATGTGTATTATTAGTCATACATATGTCCATTTTCAATTTAATGATTGATTCACCATTTCATTCCCATACAGTTTACGTTCCGTTTTACATAAGTATTATGAATAGTGAATTAATACATTTAGAGGAACGAAAAGGAAAGTGATTGGACAAACATTAATTTACTTATTACTTATTAACGCTAAAATTTAATTTCTTTTTTAATATTATAAAGGAAATGAAATGGGACGTATACTGTGGATTGACCTTTAAAGTTCAGAAATTTAAGACAACTAACTTCCCAGACTCAATGCCAGTTTGAGAAGAGAATGCTGATTTGGCACGAGTCCAGGACAAACCTTAACTTAATTGCAATCCGATCGCAATCCGATTCAGCTCCTTTCTGGCTAGTCGCGTAATTAAAAATGAAAGCATCTTGTAATTAAATGGATCACTATACTTAACAATTGACCCCCTGAATAAAAACCGGTATAATCAGCAACTCTGATAAACGATAGAAAGGGTTCATTGTACATGCTTACAATATCTCTGCTAGGATTCAACCGAAAGTCTCATAATAAGGGAAAAAATCCTTTTTTTTTTTATTATTAAGGCAATCTATAGCGAAGGTAATGTTTGCCTAGTTATTTACAGGTGACCAACCTATTCTAACCATGGATGGGGAGTCAAGTTTTTGATTTTGTGAGACTTAATGAAAATAGTCAACGCCCGGATTCGAAACGGGACCGCCCGCAGATCTCAGACCGATAGACCTGGGCCTAACCTACTGATCTCAGACCGATAGACCTGGGCCTAACCTACAGATCTCAGACCGATAGACCTGGGCCTAACCTACTGATCTACAGAGGGCCCAAAAAATCCTTTAAGGAATAAAAGGAATAAACCTAAACTAGTTCTTCTTTTATATTTTATTTAGTTCTAATCTTCAACGTTTCGTGATCCTTTCCACGACATCAGGATTACATTATTTATTTTTTGTTTCCTTGTTAATTCCGTCCTTATAATTTATGATTTTTTTTTTCAAAGTTATGATTTGTCCTACTTTTTCATGGCAACATTTCCAACTCACATGATAGTTAAGTGATTTTTGGATCTTTTTGAGGAAACCTTTACAACAATGTAAAATGTAAACAACGTAAAACGATATTCCAATAAAATTAACGTTATATTTACTATTATTATTATTTCTATTATTTTACACGATCAACACGTTATAGTTCATAGCGTAAGCTAGCCACCGTGAAGAAAATTATTATTAAGTTAAAAAAAATATATGAAACGTATTTTAGGAGATCTCCAAGGCTAATGTCTCTCTCGTAAGGCGCATACAAAGCAGCCAAGGAAAAAATCCTCTCCCGACCTTGTCTATACAGAAGATGAATTTTAGATTATGTTTCACCAGGGAGGATATACCGCATCTCCCCCACCTGGGGATATGAAGGAGCCAGGGAGGTTTATGTTAGGGAAGAGTGGAAGCTGAAACATTTTAAGTGAATACATTTTTTTCTAATTTCCACCAACCCAGTCTTATTTTGAAACCCATGTTTTAGTTTGTGAATGTCATATATGAAACTTGACAATCAGCAAATAGCCCGACTATATTGGAAAATAATGTATGGGGAAGGGATATACATAACTGAATCTCGTTCCAGAATCGATTGGTTAGTTTAGAAAGAGATTTCATATTCAGCATCTTTTTAGTATCCTTCTCGAATTCAAAAGAAGTCAATGTTAACAGATTCTGAATCAGTGATTAGATATCTCCATCTCCATTAAGGAATCGTTGGTAAATAATCCCTTTAAGTTATTAGTTTTTAAGAACTCCTGTTTTAAGTATAATCGGTATGTAGAGCAGAGGTTGAGAGGTTGAGCTTTTTATACTTGTGGCCGTATTTAATAGTTATCTACGAGGCAATTTTTTGTTTAATTAAATAAGTTTTAATAAAAAAAAATGATCACACATAAATCAGTCCTAAGTGACAATAGCTCCACTGCCGTAATATAAACTGTCAGCTATACAGTGAGCAGTTAACGTGAAAGTTACAGTTTCAATGAGGAAAAGACCGAGCTGACATTTAAGGCTATTTAATTTTATATTGTAGTTCCGGATTTAATCAAAATGGTTAAAGCTATTTTTGAGAAAGTTGAAAAATTCTTTTCCTAAAGTAGGCTAAAATTAATATTATTAGTTACGAAGCTAGATATTTAATTAAAGTGGCAACTAATTAAATTGAGGGAACAAATGAAAAGAAACAGACCTTTATAATGCTAGAACAACTATTAAATTATAAGATTATCTAGGCATAACTTTTTTAGCAGAAGCTCTTCAATTTACAATGAATAACAGAATAGAAAAAAAAAAATGATATATTTTTGCTTCATATTTATGCAATGTGAATGCATAAAAACAGGAAATGCAGAAAAAACTTTAAAAATTGCAGATTGCATTGTAAATATCATCCTGGTACTATTTCATTACTTTTTTATTTTAAATCTTTTCTGACATTTAATCAAGCATAACATGTATTAATATGCACGTAAATTATTTAAACGAGCATCGCCGCTCTTACCCCATCAGAACTCAGTACACTCCTTAAATTACAAATATTAGAAAGATGACAGGCCAAGTGGGATGAAAGTTCTCCGAGTAAATTATAAGAAATCAAAAGATCAGTAAAACCATGGATCCTACCGCAACAGCCGCAGGGAGTTGCTCTGACCCGCTTGAGAATAGGTCATACTCTCCTCAGCTGATCCGAAAACTACCACCTCCAACGTGGAAATATTGTCAGTCTATTCTTATGATTAGACATATTTTTGAAGAATTTACTCAATTATTTGCCAACAATAAACAGGATAGGACTGACCCCAAAGTTATCAGAAGCTCTCACAGATGAGGAAGCTAAAATTACATTACTGTTTGAATTTTTAAAAGCACATCGCCTTCTTTCTAAATTATAACTCCTCTTCGATTTTAATTTTTTTTTAATTTATTATTTTTATTTTATTTATTATTAATTTTTACAAAACTTTTAGCATGTCATGGATGTTGATGACCAGAGGGTTTTACCCCTTTAAGCAACAATAAAGAAACATATTATTTAAAAGATAGACACTGAAGTTAAAAGTTTGTACTAAAAACTAACTAAAATATGAGTGACATTGGTTAGGTGATAGTTCCTGTATCAGGGACTCGGCCATTCAAGAGTTAATATGTCCATGTATTTACAGTATGTTCTTCTAAATATATAATTAATTAAGCTTTCCAAAATAGAAATCAATAATATATGTGGATGTATATTGCAATCTAGCATTTTGTATACAACAACGAAACAATATCGAGTAGTCCAGAGATGATTGAAGACCTGATTGATGGTGTAACGCAGTCGCAGATGTTTCGCTCCCAGGCGTCATGTTTGCTATTGACAATGATAAGTGCCTCCTAGCTCCACAAGGGATGGTAGTATATCTGACTGATTGAAAGGAGTCTTGATATTCTATGGCCTCGATGGTTCCGCGTTATGAGTGGGCTTAATCTCTGTCATTCAATCCCTTGCGTTTTCCACCGTACAAAGGTGTAAAATACGGTACTTCATCACTGGATCTACCGTATATAATAACAGGGCGATTGTAATCCACTATTTCTTCTGAAGAAAATTCTTATAAATATTCACATAAATTCTGAATTTCGGTTCATAGATGTATTAAGTCACTAATAAAAAATAATCTGGTGCAGTACGTGGAACACAGCATTCACTTACCCCCACTTTGAGTTGGAATGAATCCTCGCTAGCTTCAGAACAGGTATATCTATATTATTCGCTGTGGTAATTGTTCCGGGTAACCTACGGCAACCGAAAGGTTGAATTGGAGGGGCCACCATGATACATTATGACATAATTGCCTACATGATATACTAGCGCCCATGTCAGTCAAATCTCACCTCCTCCAGCACCCTCGGTGGCAATAGAAGTGACCAGGCTAACGTGAGAGAGCCATCTTATTTGTGTATTTTGCCAACTCAGTTCTTTTTTTTTCTCTTCTTCTTCACAATCCTTGGTAATGAAAATAAGTGAGTAGAGAGACTGTGCCTCCCGGAACAGAAGAGAGGGAGAGAGATCAGGAAATGAGGGAATTAAGGAGATAAGGAGAGAGAAGCCAGAGAATGGAGTAAGTTCTCCTAATGCAACAACTAACATCTACATTATCACCAACCACCTCATTACATCTACAATTTTCCATAGTCCAATCTTTCAAAATTTATTAACCCATCTAACCATCAATGTTTCATTCGGCCACCTCCTACACCACTTGTAATTCATATAACAGAGTTTTATTATCATCTAGTCATGCATTATTTTTCATTTATATACAGTCCACTCAAACTCAACCAGCCCACCAAAAGTGAAGTGTGTCTGGCAATTAAGATGAAGGCATACTTCATACAGTAATTGTTTCCCCATATTAATTTTCCAAATAATGTAAAAACCTTAGGTTAAATTATAATTTATAATAGTAATCAATAATGGTTGTATAGATAGCTCACAGTGATGCGGAGGTTTGGTTATTTAGTAGGTGAAGGAATAGGTATTGTTTAAAGGAAAAGATGGATGAGGATTGACGAATGGAGAAAGAGGATTCCAAAAGGAGATTGCACGTATGGTGAAGGATTTGCTAAAGGAGGGCATAAATAAATAGATTGGTTGGGATCTGGTGTTAACGAATGGATGGATTATCTCGTAGAGTGAGGAAATAAAGGATATAGGTCGGTTTTTAATTTTAAAAACTTGGAATAGGAAAACACCTAGTAGGTATTGCCTTCGGGAGGTTGGATAGAGCCACTTCAAATCGTTTTATCAATGGGTGACATGAAAGTGCCTGGGAAATCCGCAGATAAATCTTAGGAGGTAATTCATGAGCCTCTTTAGTCTTAAGTCTATAACTACAGATAGCCCTCCATAGACCAAGGGACCGTAGTCGAAGTGGGAGAAAAAACAAGAGAGGATTCTAGGAGTTGACGGGTATTCTGAAGAATGAATCACCGAATTTTAGGAATTGTTTAAGTACAGTTGATGTACTTGCAGGTGATCTGGGAAATTTGATTATTCTAGGAGAGGTGTTCGTGGAAGGTGACTCCAAGGTTTTTTATTGTGGGGTATGCAGGAGGCGCTTGGAACCAATAAGAATGGCCTTAGTTTTCCAACATTCAATATCAAGTCGTTGTTTATATATGGATGGAAGGATACCTAGATTTGGAGATCAATAAGTATATATAAATATAATAAGTCTATATTGACTCTCTTATTTCCGGAAATGTATTTTCAACATGGAAAATGCTTTCCTTCTTATCTTCTAAATCTAGTAATCAAATCCTTTCATAGTTTCTATTTATTCATTATTCAACAATAATAAAAATGTGAAATGTTTAATTTTTTCAAATAAAAATAATTATAGTTACTTTAGAGTTAGCCATTTTGGAAATCCGACATTTAAGACCTGCCATAATACTTCAATGAAGACAAGATCTACCTGATATTAACGACTCTTTAATTGTAGATTTTTTTAATCAAAATCGTTTAAACGTTTTTGGATAAATCCATTTCATTAAGAGATAATTCTGGTCATTCGATTTTATCGAAAACGTTACTTCAGTATCCTAGGGATACCCTCCTACATATATTATTTCAGTTTCGTATGGCTTTTCGTTTTTGAACCAGTCCTGTTCACACACAGAAATTTTTTTTTGCGACAGTTGATTTCTGGAGAAAACGGGATAGATTTTTTTTTAGTTTTTGGAACTGTCCATTTGTGTTTTAACATATTTATTCCCTTAACATATCAATTCATTAAATTATTTCTGTTAACTTATTTACTCATTTAAGTATTTCTTTTTATTTATTTGTTTGTTTTGCTGTGAACTGATCTACTTTAGTGACTATTATGTCTTTTGTTTGATTTTACATTGCCATCTAATGATAAATTCGTTTAAGTTATTTAACACGTCGAATATGGGTTGCGAATCACTTGAGTGGGTCTGAGAGAGTGAATTAGGGAGAATAAATTAGTCAATTAAATGAAATAAAATTGTCTAATGGATTAAAATTGTTACATAGAAAGAAACATTAAAATATTTGTATTTAATGTGTAGAAGAGTATTGATTGTAAAAGGGAAAGGTTGGAAAAATTTTTTTTTGTTATATCATGTAAATATATGTATTGTATATATGTCCGATCATGGGTTGATTGGTGTACTCTGTGTGGTAGCAACGCAGTGTATTTGGACAGCATGGCGGAATAAAGCATTTCTTTCATATATCGGTAAGTTAAAGAAAAAATGTTTTTTCATTTTACTAAGGATAATTCATACGACTCAAATACATTAAAGTAATACTTTCTATAACTTCAATTGAAAAAAAAAAAAAAAAAGGTTTTCTGTATTAACAACCAATAATATGAAACTCATGAATTATTCTTTTTTCTTTAAAGGAAAGAACTTTAGTTTGAACTTTAAAGTAAATATAGAGACCTGAATATTAAAAATAAAACGAATCTCATCTATTTTATAAGACCTTTCACGGTGAGTATTTTATAAAAAAAAAAAAAATTATAACAGAGTTTCTCAAACCCCAATTTTTTAAATTAAGTATTCTCAGAATGAAAATCTGAACAGTTAACTGAGTCATTGTTCACGGAGGCGTAGAATTTTAACTATTATCAAAATTTGTTGTACCTATGCATTCAGAAGAATTAATTTTTGTATATAAGTCATGATATTTCCTTTCTAAACATGTAAAAATATCATTGGGACTGTTGCATCTTCCCTGTGACTTTAATATTGTCAAATAGTGCTTCATTCTTTCGTGTGAATTCATTTAAACTTTGTTGGTAGTAAATCAAAGTAGATGAAACATAAATTTTATGACGTTTCTCAGCTAACCATACAATACAAAGCTTCTTATTTACTCCTCGTTACATTTAGTCACGACATCCTAAGTTGAGATATATCAGCTCAACTTAGATATAGTTCTAACACAACAACAAAATTCCTAAAAAGTGGTCCCATATTTGGTTGTTTTCAAAAATTTTCTGTTTTAGTTTTATATTAAAAAAATCAGTCAAAAAGTGACTTGTTATCTTCCAATAAAACCGTAGGACTGATGAAACAATGTATATATTATAGAAAATGTCACTATATTTAATTTTGGTATAGGAATTATTTTATTGTAGAGCCCATAGTTTTTGAGTGTATGCGGAAAAACAATTTTCATTATTTAAGCAATTTTCGTTATTTAAAATAAATTGTATCCAAGTAAGTCTCAAAACACTCTTGATTATTTGTTTAAAAGTCTAACGTTTCGGCCAATTTGGCCATTCACCACGACAATCTTAAATATAAATTTATACCTCACATCCAATAATTTAAAAACTTTTTACAGGCTATAATAATGTCTGCCATTATAATCCAAACTAATAGTAGGTAGCCGCTGACCGCCTTCTACTTCTCTGATACATCACTGAAGTTTATAGGCCCACTTTTTTTGATTCAATATCCTGTTGTTTTTTTCCTAACCTTCCATTATTTATTTTTAACAACTAATACATTATATACAATAAATAATTTAAAATGCATACACATATATAAAGCATTATAAGGGAGTGGGCTGGGTCCGCTGAAGGCAGGGGTCACAATATTAGCTCAAGAGCTGCTGGCCGGTGGGTACAAGAACGGGGAGGGACCGCTCCGCTCTAAGTCAGTCGTCTATACATGCACATTAAGGTCAGGTCGTGAATCGGAGATCCCACTTTATCTAATTAGGTCGGTTCTATAAAAGAAAAATCCGATCATCTTAGTTAAGCTTTTATTGACTACCCGATGTATTTCGTTCGGGTTGATCTGGTCACCTGAAACATTGGTTTCCAACCCAATGAAGTCTGCTGACCACTAAGCTATAAACTGATGAATGTGTGACCCTCATCCTCTCCCATCTTGGAGCAAAGCGGGGTCTCCCTCGAAACAAATTTGAAAATTAGGCTGCTTAAATGTGGATTTAGGGTTAGTTATATTGGACATCACGTGTTCGAACTTTTAAGCTAACAATCCAACGTCAGAAAAGATAATTAAGAAAACATTTATGACTATAAAAAGTCACAAAAATGTGAGTAGTCGTAATCTCCCACGGCCCACCCGAATGCTTCGCTACTCTCCGTGTACTGTGCGCAACCGGTAGTTCACTGATTTGAAGGTAGCTTAAAACTATCGCTTCTTTCTGTGGATGCTTTCGGTGGCTATAATGTTGATTAAAACTCCAAAGCTATATTTAAATTACATACATATCTTTTTTTTTTTAAATGTATTTTCCTTTGTAAAAGTTGTCTTTTCTCACTTTTTTTTTTTTAATTTTCTTATAAATTCATCATTTTATTATTTATTAATTTATTATAAATTATTATTATGACTGTATTAATTTTAAGTAGGTTGATACTAATTCAATTCTATATTTTTCTTTTGTTAATGAGAAAAACTATTACCATTAAATCATTTAAATATTTAATGTTAAATAAATCATTTTATGAAATTGAGTTATAAAATACAAGCTATAGAATTGGTCTTTTTGAGGTTTCTTTCTTTACTAGTTATTCCTGACAATAAGAACATGTATTTTCAGTATTAGAAAGGGACTGAGTTTATAATCTCTTTCAATTATATTAAAGGCAAGGCATATGGCAATAGACAGAAAGAAGTAGCCAGAGGTAACAATATAATATTATACGAATATAATAGCTACTTACATAACCTAGCTACCTCTAGGTTTGTTCTAACACGATTCAAAACTATCAATGAACAGACAGGCTCGATAAATACTCATTCGATATACATAGACTAATAAAATAGATACAATATTAATCGGCAAAATAACAATTTATTTAAATAAAATAGTTAAGTAGTTAGAGAACAAAGGTATAAAATACAGAAGCAGAAGTTAAAAATACATTAAATATTTGAAATTGAACAGATAAAAAATACAACGTAATAAGAGCAGTGAAAGAGCTAAGGGAAAACAAACAGTAGGTTTCTCCAGCTAGAAAAAAAAAAAAAAAAAGGCGATTAACTCTGCTGAAATCATTTACCGATATTTTCTAATGAAATTCAATTACCAAAACATCAAACAAATGTGCTTATAGTCTCTTTAGGCAGAAGGGGAATGTAATGTTTTCGTTGGCGTTAAACGAAGGTTTTTTCCAAAGTTGAATGCTGCTCATTTGTTGAATTAGGCCAATGTAAACAAACTTAAAACTGTTGAACGATTTTATGAAACGTAATTTTGTTTGGTTATATTTTTTTAAATTTAATTATATTTTACTTTAATTGACCAGAAAGGGGGGTCATTTCTGACATAGATGGAGGTGGTATCTATCTACTGATTACCATCCAATTATAAATATACTGGGTGGTTAAATTTTCATTTCATGAGACCGTTACAGAAATATAAGTCGACCCCCAGGCCGAATTCTCACTGGCAGCGCTGCAGTTTTAATGTTAAGATTACGCCTCAACTCCAATGGTGGTCCTTTTGTTTGATTACTTTCGCTAAATATTCTAAACGTTGTAAGAAAAAAAATCATACTTAAAAATTTTATAATGAAATTAAAAATGGGGGATAAGTTTATTCACAATGAGTTTTGTAAAAAATAATAAATCAAGGTAAATGATATATTTCAAATTTTCTTATGTGTTTACGCGAATTCATGACGGATTTAACTTCATAAATATTTCTTCGAATTTACAGGTATGACTCACTAACTAAGCATATTTGCGAACCCAATCTTTTTTTTTAATGATCCCATTCCTAATTTCTGACCTACGGTTCGAAAGGAGGGGAAGTTTATTGAACTTTATTGAAACCATGGTGGGGGAAGGTCAAGCTTACATTTCGTGGAGTCGCCACAGAAATAAACGTCTACACCCTACGCCGAATTCGATACTGGAACTCCTAGAGCTCAGACCGCCCTGTGAACCTCGCTTGGCGTTCGAAAGATAAATCAAAAATAAGATCAAGAATCCATTGCAAACAGGAAAAAATGATCTCGTTGGTAATACACCTACACTCCCCGATAAACTTATAAACCACTTCCCATTATGTTGGTCATTATTTTAAGTAATGAGTAATAACACTTATTATTTTAACTAAAACTATCGAAAACACAAATATCGTTAGTTATTAATATACAACGTTTTTCAAATAGAAGTTTTACCTTTTTCACATTTTGTGTAAGTTTTTGTCAAAAATACTTGTTATGTATTAGGTAATACTATGTGTGTAATAGGGTAATTTATTACATACATTATATTCCTCGTCATACATTATATCGTCGTTTCGGGGCCCTTTCCTTCTGAAAAATCCACCATCCTACAAAATATACATTACATATTGCTTTTTTTTATTATATAAATAACAGCTTTTTTTTGTTTACTTTTACAGTACTTTGCCATAAAATTGTCTACCATCTAAAACTAAGTTGTCTAAATAATAAAATAATTTGTCACAAATTAATTGTTTTATAATGTAGATCACTTAGAAATTTCATTATCACCATCACACTGGACTCTTACCCCCAAAATAATTCTCTTTTAACACTAAATAAATTAATTATGTAATTAAAAATAAGGAAAGATCCTGAGTAATTGCATATCAATAGTAGTAGAGGGGAGGATTTATTGAGGTGAAGATTATTATAGCTATGCTTTTCGTGTTCATTGGACTTAAAACGAGCAGACCAACGTACTCAAAGACACAAAACCATATTGGTACTTTGTTGTCTAAAACGTAAATACCAAATTAAAATTTCTATTTTGGAACGAATGATGCAGTATTAAAATTCAGTGATACTGCTGCATTCATAATTTGATTGTGTTTTGACATGCTATTTCCCTGAAATCCTATTACTGTTTATCCGTTTTATCTGGCTATTGCAGTTCACATTGATTCAAATCTATTTTCGATAAACCGAACGCTTGGAGACTAACCATTCCCGAACGTATGAGTGATAATTTAAAATCAAAACTCTGCTTATTTTCAGCCGTTTATTTAATTAAATATTTATATAAACAACTGGGAATACAAATAATTTATTGCAAAAATACAGGTAAAATAAACGTATATTTGAAAATATAATTACTAGAGTGGAGATGATAATGGCCAATAAATATAGTTACAAAAATGTGAAATATATATACACGAGAGGAAAACTGAGATAAGTTATTATTATTAAAGGAATTCCACCAAAAATAACTAACAACTATAATAAAGTTTTTTATTATTTTAAAATTTTTTAAAATATAGAACATGTTTTCTGCTAGTTTTGCACATGGATAAAAGGTGAAAGAAATTTTAAATATTTTCTAATTAATACTGTTAAAAAAAAGATCTTACTTTAATTACGATTGGGCAAGAACAATTAAGGATCACGTTATTAACTAATAAGCAACTTTGTTTATAGTATAATACAATTTGAAATTATTCTTGAACATTTTTCATATTATAAAAATGTATAAAGAGAATCTCACAATTCTTTTTAGTTTTATCATTAACCCAATGTACAGTACGAATTGATTTATCATGTCTTTGATATTTTAGTTTATAGGAGATATATCCTATAAAAAATGTCAGGGTGCGTCTATCGTTGTATTAATGGTACTGTATAACCCCACCCTGATGTCTTTTTATTGGTTCTGTCAATAGAAAATTTATTTTTAAAGCTCCGTGTCCATTTCATATTAATAGAAAACTTATCATTAAAGCTCTAATAATTTTAAAAGCGGCTTAAAAGATAGATGAATAAATTACAATTAAAGAGGAAGAGAGTGACAAACTGTGAGTGAATGATAGAGGGGGGTTAAGATTGTCTTTAGGATGGGATTCCCCGCTACTGTACAATATGGTAGGATAGCAGAACATATTATCTTGACACATAATGTCACATAGTATTAACATTATAATAAAGATAGACATATTTCCTTAAATATAGCAATAAGGGAATGCGCTCACCCAGCATTTTGATGACCCTCTTGTTCGACTTGGCGTTGCCCTTCCGGCTGCCCCTACTGACGCTGCCAGAAGTGCTGTCCCCAGCGCGATGGAGCCTGATCCCGATCAGGATGTAGAGGACGGTGATGACGGACATGGGGAAGAAGAAGAACAAGACGGCAGAAAGCTCGAACGAGTGCTTGAAGGTCCTTGTCTTCACCGAGCACAATTTGTATTCCTCCGAGATGACATTTCCTTTGTTGTCTGTGGCGTAAACCAGGCCGAACTGGATAGCCTATAAATGAAAATATTTGTGAGATTAATGTTCGTAAAATAGAAATATATAGATAAACTATTTGATATATCTTTTTTCGTCCCTCTCTTTTCAATTTCTGATCTCTTTCATCATACCAAGTATCTCGTAAGGTAAACTTTTGTCTCGTCAGCTCTGACTATGTCATAAATAGATAAAACAAAACATTTCAAAAAAATTAGATTTGTATGAAACAGTGCCTTTGGTTCTCTAATATCTGTTAATAACCTATCATTCAGAGTTTCGTCATATCCTGTTGGAATGTTCAGAATGTTCAATCAACCTGTATTGTGCATCGTGCTTTCTGAACCTGATGATGCCTGTATTGGGATTTAATGACTAAACTTGTCCGGTATGTTATTTACAGCGATTGGCACAGCAAAGGGTTGTTCGTAATAACCATACAATAATTTTATCATTACTTTTCAAAACGATTTCATTATTTACAGTAAAAAGAATCCTTAGAAATTATCAAACTGGTTGAAGGGGGCGATTAACTACCGACTACATCTTCTCGATCTGGATGAACCTTGAAAGGAATGATCAAATAGTCACACATCTCTTTTACATCGATTTCAAGTCCACCTGCTGTAGTTTTGACATAAAATAGTTACAAAAACACTGCACAAATCCTAAAATCGTCCAAAACCTTTCCGACTCAATAAATTGACAATATATGACATAAAGAGGATGGTGGATCGCATCTGACGGAGGGCTTCAGATCCGTTTCTCGAACTTGAAAATATATCAAAAAGTTTCTGACTCGGAATAAATGGACATAAAACTGAATTTATGACAGTAGGAGGTGATGGAAAGCTGAAAGATTACATTGGGATTGATGCGTACAACTATGAAAGAATGGAACACTTTATTTGAGCTCAAAGGTTTTTTTTTTTTTTTAATAATTTATTTATTGTTATTTACAACTGGATACAAATATATACAACAAGTAAATTTGCTGTAGGTGACATGATACAAACACCTGGAGAATCTACCCACTGATAGAACTCCAATAACATTCCTAGAGGAGAAGATCTCGAGGCCATCTTCTTTTCAGACGCCTAGGAGGATTATTAGGTAATGAAGGAGAAGCCAGGTTAGAAATAAGTGGATTTGGGTGGTTGAGAAGTTTATCATGGAAGGAATGGTATCTGGTTCTGGCCAAATCGGCAACATATTGAATATTGAGGTCCTGACTTTATTTGTGACAAAGTAAAGAGCATTAAGGATTTTACGAAGGATTTTGGACTGTAAGGATTGGATTCGGGAGGAATTTGATGGTTTAGTGGAACCCCAAAGTTCAACTCCGTATGTCCAGATAGGCCTTATAATAGTCATGTAGATCAGTATTTTGTAATGATAATTTAGACCGTTTGTCTAGTAAATGTTGTAATAGTCGGAATCGACGAGCAGTTTCTTGTCTTTATAGTCTTGTATGAGGATTCCATGTCAGTCGTTTGTCCAGATGTAGTCTTAAGTAACGGATCTGTTCGACAGGAATAAGATTAAAGGATACTACTGTAGGGCAAGAAGTGGGTTTACGAAGAAGGGTAAGTGTGATTTGATTGGATTTATTGGAATTAATTTTAATCCTCCAGTTTTGGCACCTTTCATCTAGGAACTCAAAGGTAAACTCATAAAATGATATTCTGGAAAGATTATAGTCGCAGTTAACAGCAGCAAATAGATGCTGCTTTGTATAACTTTTCAAAAGTAAGTACATTGTCAAACAAACCAAAGTGGGACCACAAAACACTTATCCGCCCAATTCCTATAGATCCGAAGCTTGGGCATTTATTAAAGCTGGCTTAAAAAGACAACCTGTAATGATCAGTACAGGAATATCAATCTAATAGGAGTGAGACTATTACAAATAATTCTCGGCCCAATCAAAGAAAATGGCTGCTGGACAGAATAAAGAAGAATGTCGGAGCTTTTTGCTGGAGGCCCTGATTCAGTGATGGATAATTAACATAAGAAATAATCAAATATTTTAAATCTCATTATCTTTTATTTCTATGTTTTACCTGAGGTATCGCAGACAGGAAAGCCATCAACCAAATAAAGATGATGAACTTGACCGCCCTTGAGACCTTGGAGACGGTGTGCGACAAGAAGGGGTGGCATATGGCGATGTAGCGTTCTACGGTGAAGGCCGTTATCGTAAGGACTGTGGCGTTCGAGGAGGCTTCGGAGATGAGGCCTTGCAGGAAGCAGCACACCTCTCCGAAGATGTAAGGGTATCTGCAACAGGAAATTTTCGATGTACCTTTGCGGTTGGATTATTTTAAATTTAATGATATTAAAATCAATGAAATTAAAGGGACAAATGTCCAATAAAATAGTTAAAAGGAAACTGTAGGTAAAACTGAGGTTCAGCATTAATGGTGCATATGCGATACATCATTCCCACGTGCATTATTGACACTCAGCATCAATCCCGCATTATCTTCTCCAACGCGAGGTTGAATACCATCAACTTTCAAGACTTGTTGCCTTAATTTGACTGCTGGCAGACATCTGTACGTCTTATGATTTCTGTGATGTACCTTTTCATAATTCAAAATTTTTGTCTGAACAACTAGAAATCAACATGTGTGAATTTAATTTGTTGAATACCACGAAAACCGCTACTCTTACGATGATAAACATTATAAACTACATTATAGTGTATTAAACTAGTTTTAGTTTTAGTGCTAATAAACACCTGTAAGTCGGATGGTTTTTGAGATATAGTTTTCTAAAAATAAATTCACCAACTTCTGATTTTTCCAGTGAATTTGTTACGAAATGTTACTTAATAAGCTATAGATATAAAATATATAAAGGCTATATCTTGGGAACTATTGAACGTAAATAGCTCTATTAGGGCTCATATTTTAGTAAATTTACTCTTTATAAAATGATCTCTTAGGTTTTCTAGTGTTGTTAGTAGTTTTAAAGAGAGCTCCAAATGAAAAAGTTTTGAAGCAACCACCATTGTGTATTCCCCTTACCTATACTTGGCAGACTCATCAATTTTGACTAGTAATACATAGTTTTCATTAAAGTAATTTTTTTCTTCTTTTAGGCTCTTGTACTATTCGGTCACATCTCTCTGAACAAGTAATCTACAATGGAAGCCATTTATGCCCTTGTAAATCGTACCAACTTCCCTGGGAACCTCCCTGCTGGTTCCTAGGTAGTCATTTAATGTATTATATTACCCTTGAGCATAATAGCCTGCAACTGTTTTGCAAAATTTTACGGGGATGTTAAATTGAAAATTGAGATTACTTCCTAACAATGGCCAGATTAGCCGAAACTTAGATAATGTAAAATAAATATTTTTGAGGCTGTGAATGTTGTAAATAAATAATGTTGAGACTAAATGGAATTAATTTATGATAATTGGTGAAATATATTTTTTGTAATACTTCATGAAAATAGTCTGCTCAGAGTCGTTTCAAAACATTGCGGCCTCATTGTAGCAGAAAAAGCCATTACTCTCTCCAGTGAATTCCCCTCATCAAAATTCTGAACTACAACCCAAATCGAACTTCTATTCCTTTGAACGTTGTTTACCGAGTTCATGATTGATCTAAAAGGATATTTTTCATATCCCTAGCAATGTTTTTTGAAGGAAGCGTTTTATTTTAGATCAAATCCCAAACGAGTTCTCATATATAGTATTTTTCGTATTTATATTACTTCCAGGCTTTGTAATTATATATTGCATAATTTAACATCTATCTTTAGAAAAAAACTATATAGATATATAACTTTAGACTGTCAATGATGTGTATTTTTAAGGGTCCTGACGTTCAATAATAGATCACTACATTTCTGTACATTCTGATTTGAGATTTCATTATTCTTATGTTCAGGCTCTACAGTGCAAAAAAAAAAGGTTTTCGTTTTTTTTAATTTTTTTTTATCTAATTATTAAACAATGAAACATATAAAATACAAATGAAGAATACAGAAACATTTGTCAGAATAGTTGGTAACTGATGAATTGAATAACTGATAGTTGTTCACTTCAAGCAATTTCGTTTTCCTTGTAGGGGATGATAGGGGCATGAATACGAGAAGATTAAAATAACAATAATATCAACTGAATCTCAAGAACCTAAAAAATATTTTATTTAAGTCCAGTTCCAATTGTTTGTTATTCATGGTTATTAGTACGAGGATAAGTCAATTTTATCCGCGATTTAGTTATGTTTTTGTTTATGTTGGGACCACTGTCGTTTTGCGTTGATTATTTGTTATTATGTCTATGTAAGTTTCAATCTGCTAGGTTAGTTTCGTTATCACTGCCGTGCTGTTAATCATGGCTGCTTCGCTTTCTATTTGCACCAAAGAAGAGCAACATTCAGTGATCCGTTTTTTGTGGTCGGAAGGCGTATCAAAGGCCGAAATTAATCGAAGACTTTCGGTACAGTACGGGGCAGTGTTTTGCCACAACGGAGTGTCTACGAATGGCTTGAAAAAATCAAAAATTGTTGCACATGTGTTCTTTGTTTGTTAGGTTTAAAAGGGCGTTTAACAGCCTGGTCATCAACGCCCGTTGGTTGTTGGCTTTGGTAAGGCCTAGTTGTTTTAGTCATAGCTTTGGTATGGTGTACTGATCCACACCAGTGGGATTCATTTCCGTGAGAATTGAAATTATCTAGCTAGGCAATTATAATTTATTTAATAATCGTTACGATAGTGGAAAGGATGATTAAAAGCAGATAAGTAACTGTTCTAATTTTAAAAATAATGCAAGATAAACAGATAATGATAATAATTAAAGGTTGGCTATTAAGTTAGTCTGATGGATGAATTTAATGACTCTTTCCATTGGACGAGTGTTATGCACGATGAAGGATTTCGATGATCATTTTCCGTCACAGATGAAGAATAAATTGAGCAATCAAGTGAAATGGTGCTCTTAGACAGACGAGTAACTATTAACGAAGTTGCGCATCGTCTGCAAACTAGTCACGGTTTTTCCTACGAAATCATCCATAACAGACTTGGATTCATAAAGTTTGTGCATGATGAGTCCTAAAACAACTGACACAGTTGCATAAACAAACTCGCTCAATGACGCATTAATTTACCTCGGACGAAGCAATGAAAGAAGCGGTGCATTCCTGGTTCGTTTCTCAACCGAAAACCTTATTTTATGAGGGCATCATGAAGCTTGTACAACGATGGACCAACTGCGTTGAAAAGCCAGGAGAATAATGATATATCGAAAAATGATGTACTTGTAAGTTTCCTATTTGATTACAATAAAATTTTATAACTATATTACGGATAATAAATACGAATAATAACATACCCTCGTGTTAGAAAATAATAATCAATTTTTCAAATATATTTTAAATAGAAATCGTAAATTTAATACAGGCTCTTCAACATTTATTTAAATATAATTGTCTTAAGGCTTTTACAGTTACCAAAATAAACATTGATGGAAGGAACTATTAAGGAAACAGGCAAGTATCTGTAGCATGGATCAGCTTTTAGCAAATTGGCTAACCTTTGCTTGGCTCAAGCCTAGATTTATTTTGGGGGCATTTGGATTATAGAAATTATTAGGTCGATCGGTGAAAGTTTTTTATATAATAATGAAATCACTATAAACATTTTCCGTCAGTATATAATAAATATTTATGATTCTTTCATACGATAAATACGATTTAATTCCTATCTAACATTTTATCATTTTTTTCCTCTTCTATTCAGAGAAAAGCAAAACAACAATGTTATAATATAAACTGGCCTTTGTTGGTATGTTTTGTATTTTATTGAGTATACGCTTAGTGGGAAAGATATGATTCTTTTGGCATATATAAAATATATTTTTTGCTTTATTTATTTTCAACCCTGGATAAATTTATACTGTATTTATTCATTTATTCATAAACACACATCCAACCCATTTTTTTTTTTGTAGTCCTCACATAAGTTCGAGTTTATATATGAACCAGCCTGCAGTACTTTCATGATATGTATATATGAGTTGGCCAATCACAATACTTGTCAAACGCCGTCCAGTTTTTATTATTTAAAAAAACTTTTGTATTTTATTTTTCATATAATTGCTTGAAATCGGGCATTTTAATACAAAATTTCGTTCTAAATTCAATTGCATTATCAATTTGTCTACATTGTGTGTAGTTTCTGCGTCATTGAATTTGATTCGTGCAGTTTTGCAGTATTATAGGGGTTTCCAATATTTATTTCTGAGCTTTAGAATTTGTTTTCTATTATTGTATCCATGGGACTGGGGGTTTCGCGAATGGACTGCTCATACGTACATAATAATAATAAATTTATCTAATATATAAAAATCAATCTTTGTTTGTTCGTACTTTTAGCGCTGCCATATCGTTCATCTGATTGTGATGAGGCTTCTAAATGTGTTCCGGATTTTCCCGGGAAGGTTATAAGCTATTTGGATTTTTTTTGGTAAAAAATGTTATTAACATAATTAAGGATTTTTGGTGGGTAGCTCAGAAATTATACATTTTTTCATGGTTATTGTATGCCAATCGATTTTTCTTTTTCTGGCGGATAAGAAAAAAATTATGCTGATTCCATTAAATGATTTTTTATTCACTAAAAATTAAAAACAAAACAAAAAAAAAAAACATGATGAGAATTTCAGTAATGTAAATAGAAAAAAATGTCGTTTTACGAAAAAGCAAATCATATTACTTTATAGTGTATTTTTGAAACCTTTAAATACCGTTTTTGAATGAAATTAAAAATTAGAAATTTTTGAAGAATTTAATCACATTTTTGAAGAATGTAATCACTACATATTAACTCTGAACCAGTTACGTATACCAACAAATGTTGGACGACGAATCCGTAATAGAAAGAGTCATTAAATTCATTCATAATACTAACCTAATAACCAGCCTTTAATTATTATAATTATATATTTATCTAGCCTTATTTTTAAAATTAGAATAGTTACTTAACTGGTTTTCATCATCTTTCCCCACTATCGTTACGATTATTAAACAAATTATAATTATTGCCTATCTAGATAATATTTCAAACCCACTGGTGCGGATCAGTACACCATACCAAAGCTATGACTATGGAACAACTAGACCTTACCAAAACCAACAACCAACGGGGGTTGATGTCCAGGCTGTTAAACGCCCTTTTAAAAGAAACAAAAATTATAAATTTTTTATTGAACTTATAAATTCTTCGGGTGACCATTGTTCATATCTCATCTACATTTTATCTAATCCTAATGTTAATACAACCGTTAAAAAGCTGCATGTCTGATGGGTTAACTTACTAACTAGCAAGATTCAATGCCCTTGTAAGGTGAAATATTAATTTAAAATATACATAATCTTCTCAAACGCTGTATTTTACATCTCCGATTCTAATTTGTTTAATTATATGCGGTTTTAGACCTTTGGTGCAGTTTATTATATAAGTTATTTATATTTTTAAAAAAATCAAAGCCGTATGATTGTAAGGCGAAAATTTTGGACCAAAAAAGTTTAATTTTCTAATTTTTTCCTAAATTCATATTTAAGGATTTCTTCATATGCTCGAATATCAATTTTGCTTCACTTCTAAAACATCTTTTACCACACTTTGATAGATCAGTCAGTCTTAATTGTTTCAATATAGTTCTAATATTGAAGCACAGTAAGGTACTTGAGGACTATTCATATTATAGATATGCCAACATAGTGGATAAATAATTATGTTAAAGAAGAAAAAAATGAAATAAATCAGACCAATATTAACAATAATACGGTTATGTATTTTTTAAATAATCCCCTATTTCTGCAGTAGAAAAACAGTTATGACCATTAAATTTAAACGTTTTTGGCACATAGCTAAGAAAGTATGCATTTTTTTTCATTATAGTCTGTGGTGATTAAATACTCTGCAAAAAAATATCATGGAATCCGGGCAATTATTAGGTGAGATGCAGCCTATAGACTTTAGGTAGGTCCTCTTTGAATTTTATTTATTTTTGATTATATCTTGAGAGCTGTACATCTTCGAAAGCTGAATGTCTGCTCTTTTAAGCTACATTAACATCATCTAGACTTAATGCCAATATAAGAGCGAAATATTTTTTCAAATATAGAACTAATTTTTAAACGTTTTAATTTGTTTAATTAAATCCTGTTTGTTCGTTTCGGTGAAGTTTATAGATAAAACCCTAAGCCACTCCGAAGTTTCGTGTTGATAGGTTGATTCATGTTGAACTTATCTGTTTTATTATTTTATTTTTTTAAATTACGTATTTAAGGTAGGTGCGCAGGCCTGGGATGTTACAGCAACTTCTATGTTAAAATCGATTTGCCAATTTATTTTAATCGATTTTGTGATTTTAGAATTTTTTTCAGAATAGATTTAAAGATTATTATCATATTATTACCATAAAATTTATGATCCTGGTTACCAAGATTGACTTTGAAAATAGAATTTATTCAAGAAAAAGAAACCTAAAAATAAGAACTAAGTATCCATTGAAAATAAGAATAAATATATCACTTTTCAGGAAAATTTAAATAAATTTTGAATTTCAATAAGATTCGACCTTGAATACCCTTCAGCCAAACTAATGATGTAAAGTATTATGGTGTAAAAAAATGACAGAAGCAATTGGCAATTAGAGTAACGTAGATCAACAACAAAATAATGATCTGTTATGAATAGTTATG
Source organism: Halyomorpha halys (assembly GCF_000696795.3). Lineage (NCBI taxonomy): Eukaryota > Metazoa > Arthropoda > Insecta > Hemiptera > Pentatomidae > Halyomorpha > Halyomorpha halys. The sequence goes on along the minus strand of NW_027111096.1, from coordinate 85,879 downwards.
AAGAACGATTTCAATAAGAAAATTATTGGAACGATTCCTGTTACATTTATTTTAACTAGAGGATTTGATTTCCGATTATTTTTAAAAAATAATGATTAAACGTCGTAAGTTCACATAGGCTTAAACACCTCACCATATCATTTTTTTCGGCCAAGACTCCCATTGGACGTGAAACCTCTTCTTTTTTTTTTCTTGCTTTGGTACCATAATTTCAAAACATTTTATATTTCTCCTCTAGAAATAACCTTTAAATACTATTTTTGAAGAATTTAATCACATTTTTGAAGAATGTAATCACTACAAGTTAACTATGAACCAACAAATGTTCCAATGGCGTTGAGAAACGACGAATCCGTAATAGAAAGTGTCATTCAATTCATTCATAATAGTAACTTAATAATCAGTCTTTAATTATTATAATTATCTATTTATCTAGCATAATTTTTAAAATTAGAATAGTTACTTAACTGGTTTTCACAATCATTCCCCACTATCGTTACGAGTATTAAATAAATTATAATAATTGTCTAGCTAGATAATATTTCAAATCTCACGGAAATGAATCCCACTGGTACGGATCAGTACACCATACCAAAGCTTTGACTATGGAACAACTAGGCGTTACCAAAACCAACAACCAACGGGCGTTGATGTCCAGGCTCGAACGATTTTAATAAGAAAATTATTGGAACGATTCCTGTTACATTTATTTTAACTAGAGGATTTGATTTCCAACACCACACCATATCATTTTTTTCGACCAAGACTCCCATTGGACTTGAAACCCCTCTTTTTTTTTTTTTTTTTTGCTTGCTTTGGTACCATAGTTTCAAAACATTTTATATTTCTCCTCTAGAAATAACTGATCGGTATTTAGACAATTAAAACATCTAAAGAAAAATCAAAAAATGGACATACAAACGATCCCAATTTCACGTTGAAGTAAATAGGAACTAAGGTCTACCTGCAGTCATAAAAATAAAATAAAGGAATTTCCAAAACTTTAATAAATAATTCCAAAAGAAAATAAACTTTTCATTTAGTCGTAAATGTGAACTGAATCTGAGTTGTGTTAAATAAAATTATCAGAAATGAAAATCCATTAAGTTGTTCTAAAAAAATAAGTGCTAACTCCATAGCCACCCAAACCCACTAGTTCCTAATCTATTTTCTTATTTCATTCCTGACGATCCTTCGAGGGGCCTGAAAAGAAGATATCCTCGAGACTTAGATTAATGTAGAAATATTATTAGAGTGCTACTAAGGTAGCACTACAAACTTGCAACGGCGGACTGAGAAAAGAGAGATGAGTAGGCTAGGTTATGATTTACTTTAAAGGTTCTATCAGTGAGGTAGAAGCGGATTATAAGAAAATATGTTGGGGGTAGGAATTGACGAAGTTTATAGAGCAGACCTGGATGCCAGACTCGATCAAAAGCTTGTTCAACATCGAGGAAGACTCCCGTGCAGTACATACCGCGCTCCAATGTGGAAGATATGACATCAACCACTCGATGACTCTGTTTTATGGCAGAATGAGATGTTCTAAATCCAAACTGGTGGTCAGGAATAACATATATGAGTCAAGGATTGGATAGAGGCGTTTTAATAAGAGTTTTTCTAGGATTTTGCCCATAATGGGCAGGAGTGAAATAGGACGGTAGGGAGATGGATATTCAAGTGGCTTGGAGGGTTTGGAAAACATTTTTATTATAGACATTTTCCAAGGGTCAGGGAAATAGGTGGATCGGAGTGTAGCATTATAGATGTAGATAAGGAATAGAATGGCTTTACGAAGGAGCTGTTTCAGAATGTTTGCTGTGATATGATCGTGTTTAGGAGCTTTTTTAGAAGGTAATTGGTGGATGATGTTCATTATTTCTGAAGGATGAAAGGCATTAGAAGGAAGGGTCGTTTCGGGTGAAATTGCAATCTCTGCTTCAACGTGTTCAAGATGGGTTGGATTAAGGATATCAGGATGGGGGTTGAAGGTTTTGAAGAGGTGTTCGCCGAACATATAGTTTTTTCTTCATCTGATCGTACCAAGTCTTATTTTCAGTGAGAAGTGGATGGTTGAAGGATTTGTATTTTATTAGTTCTCCATAATGATTTGTCAGTGGTATTTAAGTTTTCTGTTAAGTTCTGGAAATTTTGTATTCTGTGTTTTCTAATTTCTGCTTTCAGTCTGTTAGTCAATGTATTGTAATGAGTTTTGTCCGAGGGATATCTTGTTCTGTGCCACCTCGCTCTTGCCCGGCGTTTTTCTCTTAATAATGCTTGTATGTGACGAGGTAAGTTGTTTTCTCTAAAACTTTTTATGTTCATTGGTGAATTATTGTTAGTGATAGTAGTTCCTATCGATCTAGAAAGTATTTCGCCAGCAGAGTCGATCTGTTCTTTTGTTTTTAATGGAATTTTTAAGTCAAGTACGTTTTCTAGATCAGTCCGAAAATGTTTCCAGTTTACCTGTCCTACCAGGTTACCTGTAACCATTGAAGAGGGAGGGGGTCTAGGAATAGAATTTGAATGGATGTGAAGAAGAACCGGGTTATGATCTGAAGAGAGGGCATCTAAAGATTGAATTAATACAGTTTTAAATGTAAAAAAATAAATTTAAAAAAGAAGAGAAATAAGGGCTTATGTGTCAGATCTGTTCAGACAGGCACATTTCAATGTAAGGAAAACATAATACATTTGCTACTATAAAACGTAATAATCGAATATAAAATTTAAAATGCTATATTTCATTAACTTGTTATGTAATAATATGCCATTGATCTTTATTAATTTGCGTTCTGGATGTTACTTATCCCAGCCCTTAAACCTCTTTTTTTATTTATTTAATTATTGTAAGGCATCAACCACATACGGGTCATTATTGCCTTTATTTCCGAAATAGCAAAGGATATACTTGTGATTTAAGATTTCGGGCTCTACCCTTGTACGGGTGCAAGGGTCCGGATTATATCGAAATGTGTAACTATTGCAACATGGAGACCAGTGATAAAATTTGTTTAAATTTTATGGTAGAACTTGGAATGAGAAACTCAAAAAGATCTACTGTTTGTTTGTTATCCTTCAAGATGGAATGAAGATCCACTGGTATATTATATTAATATTTGAGGGAATTATATGCTCGGTATTCAGTCAAAAATTAAATCCTGCTCCACAAGTTTGGCATACAGGTGGAGAATCGGGGGCCATAAGATAACCGTGAGTCAGGCGCGTATGACCAATTCGAATGCACGTCAAAATCACCTTCTCTGCGCACATTTCTAGTTGATGATATCCTAGGAGGATTTCACTATTGATTCCCCTTAATTTGTTATCAGAAACATGTCCCAATCCATTACAAACAATTCCAATTTTATGGGATCACTCTCCCAATAATCTAATAAAAGGATTGTTCTAGAGCCTATCCTATCAAACAAAGGAACTTCACATATCAACCGTAAAAAAGGCTGTTCACGTCACAACTGTAGAATTTTTTTTGTCAGTTAAAACTCTTTTTTCAAATTCGATTGTTTTTCCTTTCAGGAAAGTTAATACATGAAAAGCGCTTCCAGGAAAGCTATCAGTGGAAAAAAAAGTATGTCTTTTTGCACCCTTGCTCGTCGAGGTCGAGCGACAGCTTTGTGATTAAGCAGGAAATTAAAAAAAAAAAAACAAATGAAATAAATTTCCTTAAAATGTCCATAGTCCTGATTTCCTCTTGTGTTCCTCTCTCTGTAGTCAAATCCATTTATTGGTTAATTCGATTGAGATAAAGTTTTTAGAAATCGTTCGGGTTAGTATCTAGATGGCTCCATGTTATTTTATGAAATTCCATCTACTCGTTTTTACATTCACCACTCTATTTTCTTTGGCACACTTATTTTTTAATAAACGGGTGATTCAATTTGGTCCAAATTTGAGGAAAGTTTGTTGTTAGTTTAAAATGGGTATAATAGCATTTGAAGAACCTTACATATAACCTATATTATTATCTTCTACTTAATTATTTATTCTGTTTATTTTGATATTTTTTGTAGATTGTTTTTTTAGCGTTATATCGTTGCTCCAAAAATATAATAACACAACTTCAAATTAAAATTGTACAGGCAAAAGAATAATAATTCCAAAATAATGAGAAGATTGTTGACCGTTATAATCTGTGTTACGGAGTTTTATATACTATAATATCAAACAAACTAAAGTTTGGATCAGAAGCCAAAATCGTATGACCGTATCGTCAGGAGAAATAAATACAGCAACGTTGTATAGGGACTAAATGAAAATCGATAGGAACAAAGATATAAAATTTTCTTGGAAAAGTAAATAATCCAATTCAAAAAGCAGTTTAATTTTATTCTTCTGAATAAATCTCTAATTAAACATGGTGTTATTATCAATTAAACAAGAAGAAATTCAAATACTTAAATAAGTATATGTATTCACATCAAAACATAAAACTGATAAATATTGTTTTCTCAATTTTCAACTTTTCATAAGTTTTTTTTTTTGAGGAAGTAAATTCATATCTGGGTAAAAAAATAAAATTTTTCTACCCGAGCCTCTAAAAGTAGTTAAGAAGGGATCCAAATACCCCAACGTCAAGACGGAACATCAGAAATTGTCCGTTGGGATAGGTGTCCGTTAAGTGAGATTTCACTGTATGTTAAATATAATGAAATGAATGAAATGAAAAAAATAACTTTATTCTGGGAAATATGTCCCCTAAGAATAATTACAAGGTTCATATAGTGAGATTTTTATCTGCCGAGCGTTTACAAATTTTCAGATAGTAGAATGAAATTACATTGGTATATTGGCTTTACTACTGTTTATAATGTTAATCAATAACTGCCTATTTATTTGATTACAAAGATGTGGAGGTTTGGTTATTCAATAAATGAAGAAATAGGATTTGTTTAAAGGAGAGAATGGATGAGGACTGGCGAATGGAGATGGGAAGAGAATTCCAGAGGGAGGTTGCACGTATGACGAAGGATTTACTAAAGAAGGAGGTTCTATAGGAGGGCATATATAAATCATTCGGATGGGATCTGGTGTTTAATGAGTGGATGGATGAACGAAGAGTGAGGAGATTTATGATATAGGTAGGTTTTTTGATGTTAAGAACTTGGAATAGAAAAATACCAAGGAGGTATTGCCTTCGGGAGGTTGGATAGAGCCACTTCAACTCGGAATATCAGCGGGAGACTTGAGAGTGTCTAGGGAACCCAAAAATAAATCTTACAAAACAATTCATGAGTCTCTTCAGTCTCAACTCTAGTCCTGCAGATAGCCCTCCGTACACCAAGGATCCGTAGTAGAAGTGGGGGAAGACAAGAGAGGATACTAGGAGCTGACGAGTGTTCTGAGGAATGGAATTACGGAATTTTAGGAATTGTTTGAGTACAGTTATGGATTTGCGTGTGATTTGGGAAATATGGTTATTCCAAGAGAGGTGTTGATCAAAAGTGACACCAAGGTTTTTTATTGTAGGATAGAAGTGAATCGGTTGATTGTTAAAATACATCAACTTTTAGAGACGATCGCCAGTTAATAAACAAAATAATATAAAACTTTTTTTTTCTTTTAATAAATGTTCAAACAATTTTAATTGCTGAATATGAAGGAGATGATTGAGGGTGTGATAAAAAATAGTTAATATCTATGTGTTTGCCGATGTTTCGCACCACTTTGCTAGGCTTCATCAGGGCTGTCATGTTTTAAAGAGATGAAACGAGTTTGTAGAATTTTAATTTCTTTTGGTCATATATTAATTTAAATAAATAAGTTTTCTTTTATTTATTTATTCAATACCCCACTAACGCCTGTTGAACATATTCCCTACTTAGGACTGCATCACTGACAAGATACTTACTAATACCCAGGCGCTGAATCGACAAGAGACTGCTCGTAGATTCCGATTAACACAACACTACACTCTCAAATACAATACGTGGGGCTCCACCAAACCATCAAATTCCTCCCATATCTAATCCACCAATACTTCTTATTACGTCACAAATAAGCTCATTTATAAATATCTCAACATCCGATTCGTTGCAGTTTTATCACGAAATAGATATACTTCGTTTCATTCCAAAATCATTACCTACCTAAACCTATTAGTTCTTAATATCTCATTCTTAACAATTCCTGATAATCCTCCTAGACCTCTGAAAATAAGATAGCCTCGGGATCTTTTAATTTAAAGCCATGATTATAGTATCACCATTGATTGGTTTATTCCTAAGATTATTATATGTTCTGAAACATTTATCTATTTAATTATTTTCATTTATTTATTTTTTAACAGTTGTAAATTTCACTAAACAAAAAAAAATTTTTTTTCCTTGTTAAATTAATAAATAAATTTTTCAAACTTGGTTTATTCGTGTTTTTTTTTTACTAATTATATTGAGTTCCTAAACCAGGAAGGAAATTGTGTTGTATTGTTTTCCTTAATGATTCATATAGTAAAAGCGTTTCATCATTCTCATTCTATTTTATGCAATTTTTTAAATTTTAACAAGTCTCCTTGTTGTATATTTGAGCGACAAACAGAACTCTTCAATTTATTAAACTGCTGTTTAAACTTCCCTTAGATTGAATAATTCAAGATATAAAGTTTCCTCCTAACTTAAGATTAAAATCGGAAGAGGAATCTTTTTATTTGAACTTTTTTCTCGCAGATTCGATTTGAGCTATCAGGTATCAAATGTTTGTAAGATGCTGGATGAATTTTGTGTTCATTCAGTGATAACATTAAGAGTATCAAACAGTATTCAGAGATCAAACAAATGGTTACTGCATATTGCTAACAATTCTCCTTGCTATGAATACGGATTTTTATGACTATTCTCTTATTCATGAGCGAATTATAGGTTGTTTAGCTATAACCCGGAACGATATCGAGTAGGATATGGCTTCCATGTTTAGGTGTTACATGAGATAGCCACTTGGGTATTAATATAGTTTGTTGATTACGGCCGCGACAGCCAAGTTGCTATAACTACCTTGTTACTTGGGTGACATTAAATCGAAAACCAATGTAACTTTACAACACAGCTTAATCCATCCCTGTATACTTAGAAATCAATATAAGTTCCCAGATTTAATATATGAAAGATAATGGTGCAAGTAATAACCTAAAAATTGCCAACCAGCCTGGCAGCTATACAATTTTAGCTTTCGTAACGTTTTTTATTATACATAAGTAATTAATATAATTTTTTATATTTTTTAGTATCATGTCGGCCTTCCATATTTTTGCAAACAATTTTTTTTTTTTTTGTATTTATTTATTCAAGAAAGTACATTTACTTAAGTTCGACCAGATGATAGCATCTATCAGTTGGTGCCAAAACGACAACATTAATGATAAACATGAATGAAATGATGAATTTTGTTAGGCTATTATGGATGTGTATTGAAGCTATTGTCGGTTTAGATGGAATAAAATATGATATATAAAAAAAAGACATATATTTTTGTGATATAATTCTTAAATTATTTCATGAATCATATGCATACGAAAGTTGAAGTTGATGTCTTCACATACTAACCTTAAGGGTGAAGTGGTGAATCTATTTTTTTTTATGATCCCTTTCCTGGTCATTTCTGACCTAAGGTGGGGGAGGAGGTTATCTACAGGTTACTACTCTTTTCTAAACATGGAGGGGAACCAAGTTTTCCTCATAAATAAATGTTTCCTCAGACCGAATTCGAACCGGCTCCGCCGCATTTTTAGCCGTGTTTCATCACGTTTTATTAACCGTGTGAAAATCTCTAACCTGCTTGCTAAGAAGTGCTGTTTATAGTTTGTAGTCTTAGTGTTTGTTTATGATTATTAACCACGGTGGTTTATAATTATGAACGGTATTTATTAATAAATATTTACACAAAGACTGGAAAAATATAGAGTCTGTAAGCAAAACAAACATGTTTCTTGATATCTATATAATTAACTAAAGAAAAAAAAAACTGTTCAAAGGAGTGCACGTACACACGTGCTGATGTCATTATAAAATTACTTTATTACATTTATATAGACTTTTGGGGAATATAATTGTGCATGATCTACTAAGAAAAAATCAAATGATGTTATGTAATTAAATAATAGACGAATTATATAAATTAAATAAAAACAGTAAATAAAATGAAAATGAAAAGTTTGAACTTAAACTATGTATATAAACCTTGTAAATACTTGTGTAATATAAGAATAATATGCAATTGTCGATCTAGTCTTAGTATGTTGTGATTGTTGCAGGCCAAAGCAGTTGAGGGGACACTGCTTTTTGAATTAAGTGTTTCTATTACACTTCCTATATCGGGATATATTTTTTACTAATTTATTTTGTTTTAAATTTGAAGGGTCGTTAATGAGTTGTGTTACTTTAATTAATTGGCTAAACAAGAATATAAATTTTATAAATATAGTAAGGAGGTATTATAAATGTATTTTAAAAAAATTCAATAAAAATAATTGTTAATTTGCGATAACTGGAATAATTTCTATTTGGGATTAACAATTTTTTTTTCTTTCTAAGTTGAATAGCGATTAATTGGTTTCAGGTTGGATAAGGATTAACGGATCATTAATTTCAATGTAACCCAGAATAGAAATGACCGAAATGATCATTTTAGGAAACCCCGGAAAGAGTGTAACATGAGGTATCAGAGGAACGAACAATAAGTGAGCGCTCGGCCGAGTAGTGACAATGGAAGTACTATACTAATTGTTGTCCTAACACCTCTGGGCAATAAATCACGAAACGTATTTCAAACAAATGGAACTCTCATTCTCATTCCATAGTTCAATAGACGCGCAAGTTTAATGGATATTATTAAACTATTTTCCAATTAACGGTGGCACATAGTTTACTTTAACGTTAATATTCCTTCCTGTGATGATTTTATTGTATATATTTTGCTCTTAACAAACATATACAAAATATTTTATGTTAATACAATAAAACATCGTCATAACAACGATTTTGAACTATTATTGGGGAGTTCTTTAGATAACAAAGATGCATCCAATCTGTGCTGGTTATGTGTAAAATAATATAATTCTTAATAATAATGATAAATGAATGTTGTAGTAAATGAAACTGTATTTTATGGGATATTGTTTCCTGATGTTTTATTTTTAAAAAATACGAACTGAATTCATAAAAATATGTCCATAAAATACAACCCATGAAGAGTTTGTAAGGAAGTACTGTTACGAGACCAACGGTTGTGCAAGGAGGTGATTTGGTCACGCTTGACCGCCAGATTTTTACCTAATTAAGGGTACCCCATTTATGAAGCCGGGTTGACAGAACCCACAGGGTTAACTCACGACTACTGGGTAACAGATAAAATTGTCTTCCCAGCCGGATTCGAACCCGGATCCATGGAGTTAGTAGCATCGTGCCTTACTACAGTGCCACCGCGCTCCCCACATTACAAAAATTAAGACCAATCTTGAAGAAAAAACAAATACATATAAATGTAACAATAATCTTAAGAAAAACCAATAAATACAGATGAAAAAAGGAATAAAAAATATGTAAACAACAAACAAAACAAAACAGATAACTACTATACAAAACTTTAGGCCTTATAAACCTTGAAAAAACACATGTACATACTAATGGAACAATAATCTTAAGAAAAAACAGTAAATAGAGTTGAATATAGCAAAAAAAAAATTAATTATTAAAAATAAAGAGAAAAATGAATGTCTAATTACAATGTCCATTTCAATTGTTCTAATTCTTTCTGTGAATCAAAGAAAAAATATTCTATTTTTTCATAGTTCAGACGTGCTTTGACAATTGGCCCTTCCGTGAGTAGTCTTCATAGCGCCCTGATGTTCTGTACTAGAAATACCATTTCTTAAGTAGAAACTTAAGATGTATAAGAGATGTCAGAGTCAGGTTGAATGGCATTTCTGGCCCTACCTGATGCTAGTACTCTCGATAGTGATAAAATAGATACTATATGATTCGGCATAGAAAAAAGGTTACTTCCTTTGATCCCCAAATCGCCAGTTAGGTCAGCTAGTCAGTTAATAGGCCATATATTCAGGAGAATAACTATATAACAAGTGAGGTTATAATATTATAATATATAGTGTATAAATTGTGGTAAAAGTGAAATAATTTGACTGGTTTTATGGTTTTGACTTATTAGGTGTTTATTGTATTTTGACATATTAGATGTAAATATTTTGACCTGGGCAGAATGGCCTGTATGGAGTTTTTTAAAAGGGTTAAATAATATGTCTCTGAGTAAATTAAGATTGTCCCTGAGGATGGCCGGATTGGCCGAAACGTTGGACATGTGAATGAAATAAATGTTTTGAGACTATAATTTGGATAGTGTTGTTGAATTATTTAGTAAAAAATTGCCAGTCTCAAGAAAGAAATTTAAAGATTATAAATATATAGTTTATAACAATAGCCGTTGGAGGCTGTTTATAATAATAGCTGTTAAATAATATTAATAACAATAATAGATGTGGATTAACATGTGGATGAGTACAGACTCACGCATTAGAAAACAAGTGCCATAACATATTCGGGCGAAAACAATCACAATCCTCCAGACTTGCTTATGTTGTGATTGATTCTCTGACTTTGACAATAGTTTTCGTATAGAGAATAATTTTTTCACTAATAACCTTTAAAACAATTAAATTAAATTAATTTTACGTACGTTACCTTTTAATGGTAATTGTTGTTAAGTGATTACACATACCACCAACAGTTTTCACCAGATTTTTTTAAAAATAATTTATCTATTGTCATTTACAACTGTATAAAAATATATACAACTAGTAAATTTACTATAAGTTATAATATGACATGATAAAAACATGTGGAGAAGCTACCCATTGATAGTACTCTAATAACACTTCTAGAGGAGAAGATCTCGGGGCCATCGTTTTTTCAGACGCCTAGGAGGATTATTAGGTAATGAAGGAGAAGTCAGGTTAGAAAATAATGCGTTTGGGTTGTTGGGAAGTTTATCATGAAAGGATTAGTATCTAGTTCTAGCAAAATCGGCAACATATGGAACATTGAGGTTCTAATGGATGACTTCATTAGTGACAAAGTAGGAAGCATTACGGATTTTGGACGGTAAGGATTAGATACGAGAGGAATTCGATGGCTTAGTGGAGCCCCAAAGCTCAACTCCGTATGTCCAGATAGGTCTTATTACAGTCATTCGAATCAGTCTTTTGTAATGAATTGGAAGTTTAGACCATTTGTCCAGTAAATGATGTATTATTCGGAATTGACGTGCATTTTCATCATTTAAATTCAAATAATACAGTTTAATTCATTTATATTGAAATATATATTATTTTGTTATCGCATCGTATTGTAATCTCTTGGAGTCGTAATACTGAATCGTTTTGCGGGAAGTTTTTTTTTTTTAATAATTTATTTATTGATATTTACAACTGTATACACATATATACAACAAGTAAATTTGCTGTAGGTGACATAGTGACATGATAAAAACATGTGGAGAAT
>NW_027111096.1:68108-74224 GCF_000696795.3 Halyomorpha halys | reverse complement strand
ATGGAATATTGAGGTCCTGATGGATGACTTGATTTGTGACAAAGTAAGGAGCATTAAGGATTTTACGAAGGATTTTGGACTGTAAGGATTGGATTTTGGAGGAATTTGATGGTTTAGTGGAGCCCCAAAGTTCAACTCCGTATGTCCAGATAGGCCTTACAATAGTCATGTAGATCAGTCTTTTGTAATGGATTGGCAATTTAGACCGTTTGTCTAGTATTTGCGGGAAGTAAAATATATATCTTATAAGGTCGTTGTCATCGTTAGCGTATATGTTTTTCCAGAAACTTTGTATTCCGTTGAGATGTAAAAGTCAACAGACCAATAGGTTATCTGTATTTTGTATTTGTATTGTAAATCAGTTAAATTTATTAATAAAAACATTTGTGTTAAAAATAATTTTTCTAAAATATGAAAATTGGCATATTGTTAAAATAATAGGATTAATCAGAACATTAGCAATTCAAGAGGATTGATTGCTTTCGCCCGACATTTTCATCACTCACGTATCCTAATACCGGAGTTAGTTGTCCCGCGACTATTATGCTATACCTAAGGACTTCCTTCATTTCATAAGCTTTTTAAACAAAAAAACTGTTTAAACTAAAAATGTTCTTTTTTTTGTTTGAATTTATTGATTTTCCATAAGATTATTTTTTCATTAAGATATATACTTAATATTGTTGTATTAATGATAAACACGAGTTGTTTATTACAATACTTCAAAAATTGATTTAAAAAAAAATACTGAGATCTTGTAACTTTAAAGTGATCACAATGAAAACATTTTTTAAAAATAGTAAAATAACAAAAGAGATTTTTTAAAAGATAAAAATTAAAAAAACCTATTGTAGCTTATACAAGAGCTGAAAAGAAAAACAAAACATAATAAAACCAATTTTCACTTTGTATACATAATTGTTGTCTCTGTATGCTTGTTACAAATACTTTTTTCGTCGTTGCTCCAAGACGGAAACTAAACCAGTATAAATAAAAAAGTAATAAATTATAATTAAATTCATTTTATGATGGGTTCAAATGAAATCAAAGTTCCGAAAATTCGAGCAATGTGCTGACGACTTCTTTAGGTCTAAGGAACTGTAATGCTTTCGTAGAAGTTTGACAAAGGCCTTTTCCAGAGTTGGATATGGCGAGAATTCGACCAATCAACTTAATTAAAATTGTTGAACAATTTTATACAGAGTAATTTTCTCTATACTACGTAACTCTCTTTTAGTGCTGTAGACATTCTAAAGGAAAAAAAAAATATAACAATTATAGAAGAATAATTTTATATTCGTAAGATCTAAATTGGTGCACAATAGACCTTATTGACCGCAGTGCTTCTGTGCCAAATTAAAAAAAAAATCTAGATTAAAGTGAAAAAGTTTAAATAATATTATTATAGTCAAATATCTACTTTAGGCTTATTGAAGTTTTGTCCAGCTTGTGATGGAACAACATAATGAGCACTGATATAATTTTTGGGAAAATTTATCCGTGCGTACCAAGAGAACAGAACCAGATACTTGTACAAAGTGAATAATATTAGCCCAGATTATTTGTATAAAATCCTGGCATTGGCCAAAGAATTGGATATTAAATTGTTACTGCTTTATGTAACCCTGATACTTAAATTTATATCTGTATTCATCTTTGCTGCGTATGTGTTTCTTTTGATAATGTTAAATATGTAGTAATTTATTTTGTTATATAACATGCCCAGCTTAGTTTTATTGTGTATTATTAATTTATAAAAAATATTTTTTATTGATTATTTTTTTGAATAAATACATATAAATATTGATTATCAATATTTGTGTGTGTCTGTAAGCCATACTGTACTGGCTATCTCTATTTTTTATGGATTTCGCCCGAAACCCAATATAGATATTTATAATAATATAAATTACTCAAGCACCTCAAAGCAGAGAGATAGGTCCCCACCACACCATAAAGCAGAATGTTCTCAAACCCACATACATAAATCAGTAATGTATTTCGTCTATGGTTGGAAAAATAAATACCAGCAAATTAATTCTTTATTATTATTATTTTAATTTTTTTACTATATACCATATATTTTTTTAATTTGAGAGTCTTAGTGCACGCGCCGCTGAGCTAACTTAGATTTCCGGTCTCCTATAAATAGCCCTGATGAAGGTTGGAAATTCTGGTCGAAACGTTGTCACTAATAAATAAGATTTTTCAACTTATTTGTGTTATATTCTGACCGCACCCCCTACCATCTTCTCCTCTTATATATTTTTTTTTGTTAATTTGACATCTAAAAATAAAAGCAGTATCGAACTCACTTGGACCATAGAATGTAGACCTCTTGAGGTAGGCCGGATGTAAGGAGGAGCAGGTCAGACACCGCCATGGAGAAGAGGTAGAGATTGGTGGTGGTCTGCATGCTCCTGTTCCGGTAGATGACGATGCAGGTGCTGATGTTGCCAACCAGCCCAGTCACGAAGATGAGCGAGTAGAGGACGGTCATCGGTACGACGAGGTACAGTGGATCCCTGCTTGGTCCCCACGGCGAGCTCGAGTCTATTCTGCAACCCAGCGTTAGTGGAATTTCTCAACTATTATCTTGCTAAGGATAACTACTATATAATAATTTACTAAGGGAACCTACTATATAATAAGTTGCTAAGGATATCTACTATATTATAAGTTGCTGAGGATATCTACTACATAACAAGTACTTAAGCATATTTACTATATAAAAGTTGCTAAGGATATCTACAATATAATAAGTTGCTATGGATATCTACTAATAACAAGTTTCTAAGCATTTGTACTGTTCAATCACCGAAATCTGCAGTGATTGAGTTTTATAAATTAATTGGTTCTGGATTTTATGAAGTGGACTGTATTTAGTGGATTTAAGAATGGATGAATCGTGGTCAAATAGTCATTCTGTACTTTTGACATTTATGTTAATTGATAATGTATGTTTAAACAAAGGAGATTACAACTTGTATTAGTATTCAATTTTGATTATTGATTACTTGGAAAAGTGGATAGTATTAAAATTTACTTGGTTGGCTTGTGAGATATTGAGGTTTTCTGTGAAGCCTGAAGATTAGCTCTTGTGTTTTGTTCAGTTCTCTCATCCTGATTCCGTCCCCTGCCTGGCTGCGTTGAATAAACTATAAACTATCTCGAGTGATAGTTGACTACTAGCAAAGTGCTAATAGGAAACCATAGGTATGCTAGATTTACTCATCCATGGGTTTGTTCTCACTCTTATGGTACCTGTTCACTTGTTCATTGAGTACTTACCTTACTGCTTATTTTGTCTCCAACTAGATTTTGAACTGCCACTCAATATGTTTGAGGGGGCTTCCTTAAACATGTACTATATAATAAGTTGCTAAGGATGTCTACTGTATAATTAGTTGCTATGCATATGTGCTAAATAATAAGTTGCTAAGGATGTCTTCTACATAATGAGTTGTTAATGATGTCTACTATATAATTAGTTACTTAACATATGTACTATATAATGGGTTGCTAAGGATATCTACTATAGAATTAGTTGCTAAACATATGTACTATATAATAAGTTGCTAAGGATGTCTACAACATAAAGAGTTGCTAAGGATGTCTACTATATAATTATTTGATATGCGTATGTATTATGTAATGAGTTGCTAAGGATATGTACTATATAATTAGTTGCTAAACATATGTAATTTATAATAAGTTGCTTAGGATGTCTACTACATAAAGAGTTGCCAAGGATGTCTACTATATAATTAGTTGCTATGCATATGTACTATATAATGAGTTGCTAAGGATTTCTACTACATAATAAGTTGCTAAGGATGTCTACTATATAATTAGTTACTAACGATATATACTATATAATGAGTTGCTAAACATATCTACTATATAATTAGTTGCTAAGCATATGTACTATGTAATAGGTTGCTAAGGATGTCTACTACATACAGAGTTGCTAAGGATGTCTGCTATATAATTAGTTGCTAAGGATATCTACAATGTAATAAGTTGCTAAGTTGTCTACATGTAGAGTGTTACAATGTATGTAACAATGGAAAGCGTAAATAGCATAAAGAGTTCTTTTATGATGACAGTTTCTAGCCATTGTGTATACTGTCGCAGCCACTGAACAACATTGATCTCAAAATAATCATGGAATGATCCAATTGATAAATTCAAATCATTGTAAAGAAGGTTACTATAAAAATTACCTCTCTGGGATTGTGGTGGTGAAGAGGTCTGTTATATTTGAGAACTCCATTTCATAGCTATCTGTCACTGAAAAATCGTCCATAATGTTACCTGCAACAAAGTAATATATTTAATAATACCCAGGCCATTAAGAATAATCATTTCATACATATTTTGTATATTTACAGGTATGTAATTATATAATTATGTATCTATAATTATGTTTATTATAATATATTGGGTTGTAAAAAAAGTTCGCAGCATTTTTCAATGTTTTAATTTAATCCTCTCTGTGTTTATAAAATCATGTTTACTTGGTCAATAATGCTTACATATTCTAAAAAAGGATTAGTTAAGGTGCTTTTATGCACCAGTTTCATCCGCGAATCCTCATGTTTAAGTAGTATTTTGCTTGCTAAAAATGGAAGAGAAAAAAATTAATTTTCGAAATTTAATGATTTTTGATTTCCGAAAAGGAAAGCCCGCTGCACAAACTGTTATAAAAATTTTCAGTCTGTATGGCGATGATGCGTTAGGAGAAAGCACCGTCCCTAAGTAGTGTGCTGGTTTCAGAACTGGAAATTTTGACTTGGAAGACGCAAAGCACTCGGGTCAACCTTCAACTTTTGATGACCAAATTTAACTATTGGTAACAGACAACCCTCACTCTACGACACGGGATTTAGCAGAGACGCTTAACATATCTCGTGCAAGTGTCTCATAATCGCAAAAGCATAGTTTTCCATCACTATAACGATTCCGTCTTCACGTGTTTATGCATAACCGGTAGAAATTATTGGTTTGGCTGGGATGTGATCCCCCACCCTCCCTATTCACCAGACCTTACCCCGACAGATTTTCACTTATTTCGGGCCCTTCAAAACTCTCTTAACGGGAAACACTCTAATTCGCTGCAATTAAACGTAGAGAAGTTTTGGGAGGACGGAACTAAAAAATTACCTGAAAAATGGCAACATGTAATTGATCAAAATGGGTCATGTATGATTGATTAAAAATATTTACAAGAATCTGATGTTTTTATTGAAAAAATCAGTAAAAAGCTCTACGAACTTATTTTACAACCCAATAGTAAGAAAATAACTGAAATATACATTTAATGTAGTTTATAAAGATTAAATCCGTTAGAGATGGGCATACGGAAGAGATGATCCATCGAAAAATTTTGCAATACAACCACAAGATGGAGCTAGATTGCAATTAATTTATTTTGGGAAGCAACCATAGTTTAAAAAAAAACTTAGCAAAAATTACATAAAATATTAGTGAATCGGTTTTATTTATGTTCAGTAGTCCAAATATTTTATAAAGGTTTAATTTAACATCCTGTCCCACTCCTTGATGTGACACGTTCTGAAAGCATAAATTCCAGTAAGGGTAGACAACTGTTTTTACAGTTTCTGCGGTTTGCCAGCAAACGATGAGGTAAATCCAAAAACCCTGAAGAGCTAATTCGTTTCAGGACTAAATTTTTCGTTAGAATCCGTCAAAATAATCGAGTTATTTCTTAATTGAGAGTACACCATCCATCACAACATCCATTTTAACCTCCTCGGCTGGTCTAGGAAACTTATTATGATGACCCTCTCCTATAGGAAATTCATTATGCGATGCACCACATACCACTGTAATGACTTACAGCAATTCAAATCAAAATTCCAAAAATGATAACATTTATAATAAGAAAATCTGTTAATAACTCGGTTATATAGTTCATTAATTACCGATGGAAAAAATTCAGTTTAATAATTTAATTCATTCATAATTTAGTTCAATATTATTAATTATTTTATGACTTTTACAGTTTGGCCTTTCTTGGTAATGTTCAAAGAGTGTTTTTTATTTGTATAACTACCTACATTTTGTTTTAACAAAAACAGACTCATCAGAAC
>NW_027111096.1:61036-67943 GCF_000696795.3 Halyomorpha halys | reverse complement strand
TATATGACAAACCTATACCCCTATAATCCATGAAGATACAGTTCATTATAAGGAAGTACTGTTACTAGATTAACAGTTGTACAACGAGGAGATTTGGTATAAATCGGGCTCGACCGCAAGACTTTCCCTGATTAATGGTACTTACATAATAAGGCCGGGTTTGACCCAAGAGGGATCCCGAACCCACAGAGCTGACTCACGGCTACATAATAAATTATAACCTGTCACTGCGTGATTCGAAACAAGGTCCGTTAAGTTATTAGTACATTGGCTTACTACTGAATCACTATTATCTGTTTTACAGAAGTAGTCGAGTCAGCTCTGTGGAAGTCCATCCAACCTCATCTGTATAAATCTGGGTGTTTCTTGCCAAATCATCTTGCACAACCGTTGAGACCAACGGTCTACTAACGAGACTGTTAGTAGACACTAACAGTGCTTCCTTACAAACTGCTGGATCCCTGACCCTTCATGAGTTGTAATAGTACAGATTTTTTTTTTAATGTAATGTGGATTGCGTGAAACTACATTTATGTTGGGCCAATCCATTTTTTGCAGTAACTAGTATTAACTACTTGAAACATTGAGTAAAAAATCGTACTTCGATTCATGAAAATCATTTGAAAAGTTTGAAGGAGATTGTCAGGGCTGCAGTCCACTAGAAAAAAAAAAAACTCGGTTATATAGTTCATTAATTACTGATGGAAAAAATTCAGTTTAATAATTTAATTCATTCATAATTTAGTTCAATATTATTCAATAAATTTTATGACTATTGAGCATTTACAATTTGGCCTTTCTTGGTAATGTTCAAAGAGTGTTTTTTTCTTTGTATAACTACCTACATGTTGTTGTTGTGTAGAACCGAATATCACGTTCTGTGACACGTAATGCATCTAGTGTTCACCTTGTACTGATTTTTATTGAATTTTCGTCAAAATGGACGTTATATCCCATCCACGTGAATGTATTAATGTATTTGAAATATAATTTCAGCTTCATAGATAGCTCATACTTTACTTGAAGTTTCTATTTGCTTTTTGGGAGGAAAAGATGATGATGTTTTTTGTTTTGTCAACTTTGCCTTCATTATTCAGCTTTCCTAGTTCGTCAACAATCATTTGAAATTTATCACATACATTTTTTTTTTTATTTTCCATCTAAGCCCTACTTGCAATGCTTTTATCATGATTGTTTGTTTTCCTTTAACTACAAGAAATCCGAAGGATATATACAAATATTTGTGAATAACTTATCAAAACAATACAGTTCATAACGAAACCAGTTAGCAAAACTAAAAGATTAACACTGGTGAATGAACTGAACTATTTAATCCTTGTTATATAAATGTAAATAAATAGGCTGTTAAGTAAAATTTAGTTTATATTACCAATTATTAATATACCGAGAATTAATACATTAATTTAATCCATTGTATATAAATGAATATTTACTTAAAGATCCATTTTCTTTTTAAGCTAAGAAAATATGATTTTCAGCACTATCCCTTTGGGTCGACCTTGACCTCAATAATTTTCGCATTTCCAATTAAGGACAATCCTTTTTAACCATTTAAATCTGCTAAGGTTAAAACATCAAGTGTTTTTCCCTGTTTTATTCAATATCTACACAGCCCTCGTCGTTGGAGAAAGCCTGAGTTTTTCAAGATTACTGACATTGGCAGACGTCATTCCCGTATATAGATCAAGCTCAAGTCTTTGTAAGGCAAGGAGGAGATTCTTAAAAAAAAATAATTGAGAATATGAAGACGCTTAGAAAAAATATTTAAGAATATTATATATCATAAATTTCATAGTAGACTACTAGAAAAAAATTAAAACCTTCATTTTAAATTAAATCAAAAAAAACTTTTCTATTGCAGGTGAAACAGTATTAAATATTTCTGATTTTTTAAAAAAATATTTATGCCTATAAAAACCGATGGATTATCCAGTTATGAAAATAATAATAATAATAATGGATAAAAACGGATAATAGCAGAGCCAGATTGAAGATGAAAGCAGAACGGTTTGTGGTGCATTTGGAAGAAGTTGAGTATGGCCACATCTAAGCCGCAGGGCCTACTGATGAGAGGATTCACTAATAGAGCTCATCTTATCATACATCCAAGGAGGGAGGATTATATCGGGCGAGGAGGTAACGTACCTCAGTGTGAGGATAATAATACTGTTTGGTGTCACTCCTCACCTGGTTTACTTAATACTGGTTTACTGGGATAGGGTGACCCTGTCACTCAATGGACCAAGCAGTATACGGGGGGCGTTCTGAGGAATCAGGTACCCTACAACAATAGGCGGTCCCGGGTATTCTGAGGACGCATCTTCTGCGTGGAGACGGAATTTCGCACCAGGATCAGAAGAGGAGACAGGCCGCCATAATGAGATTACCTCTGCTGAGGGTCACGAAGACCTACAGAACGTTGTTGCATGAGGCGGTGGGGTTGCTAGTTGGATCGATATCTCTGGACCTAATCATCAAGGAGAATGTTGTTGCATATAAAGTAAAGATGCAGGGAGTGCTACAGGAGGGTCACTGAGATAGGATTGGTGAAACCTCGGACCTATGGAAGAAGATACTGTTGGAGGATTCCATTGAAAAATAGATTGGGCGGTGATCAGTCTGAGGAAGTTCTTTCCCTCCGTCCATTCAAGAGTAATAGCAGGGTTCTGACAGGTCCCGGAGAAAGTTGCAAAGTTTTGGGAAGAAAATCGAACCCTGGTTCTGTGGAGTTCCTGAAACCGTATGACAGGAGGTTTAAATTTACCACCATGGAAGAACGTCGTGCAAGGTTGTTGAGGAAAACCTATATATTCGTCCTTAACGATTTGGATATCCCCCGCCTGATGAAGGAGGAGAACCTGCTCTTCTTCAGGATGTTCATCTTCATACGCTGGGAAGGGCTACCCATCCGGGATCGAGTATCCAAAAATAGGAGAAGATACAGGTGAAGAAGTTGGGTGAGAGACAGAAAAAAAAGATGAAAAAAGCTCATCCTATTCCCACTAAGCCTGAGGGAGAAAAAACTGGTATATGACAGTATCATTTACCTGAAGGTTAGACCTCTATAATATGGAGATAAAATGTTCTGGACTACAATATTCCGAATACATGAACGGTGAATTATTTACAAAACGGAATTTTAAGAAATAAATTGCAAACTTTTTGAAAAGATCCATATTACTCTTAAAGTGGCCACTGATTATGACTCCAAATAGAAAAATGGAATAATGAAGTGGACTCACTGGAGTCCTTGGATTAAAGATAATTTCAATGGTCTCTCTGACGACCTCTCCCCTCATTGTTCCGTTCTACTAAGTGTAAGCCCATTTATAAAGATTCTTCTACATCCCCTTAATCATTGTGCATATACACTGTCACAAAACAAAGGCGTTATGCCGGTAGTATCAGTCAAGTAGAACCGTTCCGCAAGCACTTCTGTTTTATTACATTTATACTAGACCTTAAATAAAATAAAACAAACTAGCAGATCCAGCAATACTTCGTAATTACTAGATTTAGGGATGTAGATAGAATAATTGAATACAACTGCAAGTTTGATATAAATTAAGTTATTTACACATTGAATTATTAATTGGATCAATTGCTTATTATATTTATTTAGTTTATAGCGGTAAATAAACAACATTTTATTTTAAAAACATATGGTAAAAAATATAAATAACTCCAACACGACTCAGCGAACCTACACGAAACTTGGAAGTGGTTTAGGGCTCTACTAACTGCATCAAAATTCACAAACCGGGCCTACTTAAACAAATTATTACCAGATAAATAAAATAGAAAGTTTAAAAAGGCTTTCTTTATTTGTAACCAATATTCCGCCAACCAAACCAACATTGTAACGGCATTGAATCTAAATGGTGATAATATAGGTACAATTAGATTTTTTAGGAGTGAAACAAAGTGCATATGCGTTTTCTGCACCTCAAGAAACGTTTAATTGTGAATTTTTGAGAAAAAAAAATCAGTTAATAAAGGTTTTTATTTGCAAAATTATACGTTTTACCCTTTGTGAGCAAAATTTTTGTTACATAAAAAGAAAATATTGGTCCTCGTTACCCACCAAATAAAAGGATATTTGGAAATAGGATATAAAATCATAGGGAAAGACATATTAGAAGGATTTCTATTCACCACGCATCTGAAGATGGAAACTGAACGCTTACAATTCAGTACGAATATGTAAAAAACAAAATATTGTCTCGAAATGTAATCAAACTAAAGTGGTTATGAACGATGTTGTTTTTGTTTCGTTTCATCAACTTTTGCATGGATTGTATGTGAGTCAGATCCCTCGGGAAATAACTCAGGAAGAAACGTTGTTTATTTAAGTTATAAGGCAGTGAGAAGATTGTGGATCAGAGAACTGCTTTACATATGTGTCCAGCCCTTATTATATTTTATATTAATATGCTCTTCTCTAAATTTTCAATGTATTGGTTAACAATTAATTATTATTTTGTAAATCGTAAATTTTCATTTACTAACCGCTATGTAACAATGAATCAGTTTTCTTACAAATACAAAGGTAATCCTATAATTCTTGATTTATGAAACTGTTAACACCATGTTTAATAATTAATATAAATATTTTGTAATTAGTCGCAGTGTTTAATTTAATTACATTTATTGTTATTGTTTTCATTAGAATTTGGTCATTTGAAAAGAAATATATGCATTTATATTTATCTTATAATTAAGTGTATAAGAAACAGTGGCTAAGGGTCGTTAAACCGTTGCTAAGGCGTCACCTAGCAACAGGCCGACCATCTTCAAGACCCATTTCAACTCTGTTTTTCAGTAGTATTTATTTTATTGCTAAGTAACTGTTTATATTCCAATCCAGCTTATTGTGTTTTATCTGTATTAAAAGAACAATAAGACATCGTATCTATTGACGTCATAGGGAGAGAGAATTCAAATGAAGAGATGAAAATGTTAGCCATAAGAGGAGAGGACGAACGCTCGTATCTTACTTGGATAAAAATTCCAGGGAAAAGCCAGGATGCACCGATTAGAAGAAAAGAATATGTTTAAGAATAATATAAACGAGAAACCCAAATATTCCCAAATATGTTGACGTAAATGAACTACTTCAGAGGTGACCTTGAGGAAATAGAATTGACTTATCTATTGTTCCTTTAGCCAACAGAAAAGATCGTAGTTTATATTATTTTTCATGTAGATATATTAATTTCCCGTTGGTCACTTTATTATAAGTAAAAATAAAGCAAAACATAGACGCAGACAAATATTTATAAGTTGTACAACTAATAATGATATTTGACACAAATGATTCATATTAGGAGAAAATCCAATGAGGAAATATATAGGAATTTGGAAGACTTGGAAACAGTAATCAGGACTTTTCTGGAACACTTGTGGGAAATAAGGAGAGACGAGGGAGAAAATGGACTGAGGAAGAGCGGGAGGAACAGTCCAGGAGGGTGAAAAAAGGGCATTGGAGTAGAAGGAAGGCGGAAGGTGTGAGAATAAATCGAAAATGATATTCGAAAGGTCCTTGCTGGCCGGTTCAGGGAACAAAAAATGTCTCAAGAACTAATGTTCGAAGAACTACTTTGTATGGTGGTGTGATGAACCGCTACTAAAACAAACGAATTTGAATATTTTAAATGAAATAATCAAAGAAAAAACAGAAAAAAATAACATTAAGACAAAGTAAAAAAAAAAAAAAAAAATAACAAACCATATGATTATGAATCAAGAAAAGTGTCAAATAAATGAAAAAAAAGAAAATCAATACTCTAGTGAAAATTAATTATTGTTTAAAAAATGAATATTTTTTCTTCATTGGAGTACTACAATCCAAAGGAGGTATATCTTTTCTGCTACTTATTTGAAAATGATCACTATTACAATATTGATTGTACAAAAGTATTATTTATATTAATGCTGAATATATCTGAATATAATAAGTCTAGGTTGGATTGTTTTTAGAAAGTTGTAGATTTGATAAATATATAAGAGACTGAATTGGCTCAGTTCCATCAACGAGAACAGGTAGCGCTGGCAACTAGCACTTATTATCTTTGAACCCTATTTACTTAATTAAGTTCTGTACCCTGAAGCCAAAAAAAAGTTTCGTAAAAAGGCCTCTGATGTTCAGTAGAATTGATCCTAAATGTCCAAGAGCATTTAATTAATTATCTGTTTATACATTTAAATAATAATTGTACCTGCCTGTGTTTACATGTAAAGTTTACAATTGTTTTATTTATTTCATGTAGTATATATTTAATACAATAAACAGAAGTGTTTGGAAAACAGCTACCCACATTCATTTCAGATTTTGGGACAGTGTACAAGCAGCAAACAGGGAGCATGTACAGGAATTTCTAAAATTGTTGGTTTATACAAGTTTAATGTTATATTGCTAAAACATACATCATTAATATTGCTGTTTATACTGAAAATGGTAGCACCATTTATAGTGTATAAAAACATAACATTTGTTAATCAATATTCATGAACTGTAGGACTCAAACTACTATTAATTTTATTTAAAACTATTATCTGAACGTATTCTTAACATATTGACTAACCTTGATCTTCTTTTTAAACTGAAGCCAATTCTAACAAGTCCAATTCCTTACTATTTAGTCTTACAATCATTTCTCATTTTTCTATCTGTCATTAGCTCTGCGACTTTATAAATTAAACCAATGTCTGCAGGAGTAACTAAATGTACTATCCTGGCTCCACTTCTGTACTTAATTTATACATAAGACAGAATATAAGGAGTTTGGAATAAAAAGACGCATATCTGTTTTGGGTCAAATCTGCAACGAATGGGATGTTAAGGTCTTTATGAATGAGTTTATTTGTGACGTAATAAGGAGCATCA
>NW_027111096.1:46572-60366 GCF_000696795.3 Halyomorpha halys | reverse complement strand
AGGAAATATGTTGGGGGTAGGAATTGACGAAGTTTATAGAGCAGACCTGGATGCCAGACTCGATCGAAAGCTTGTTCAACATCGAGGAAGACTCCTCACAATTTTTAAAACTGATAACGAACACCACTCTTCACACCGAACTATACATTCTGACTGTGATAAACTACAATAATATCACAATTAATGTGTACATTAGATGACAAAGAATGGAATTTCTGATGTAACTGACAAAGGCTGAAGAGGAATTGGATTAGAGACCTCCTTTTCTAGACATTATAGTTTAGTTGGACGGGAGGAGGATACACCACTAGGTCCTGTCTCCCCCTACACCACGTCTATGGATTGTATTACATTCGCTAATGGTATTGATTTTCACAGGTGTAAATAAAATCGTTAAGCCAGTAGGCATAAGTACTCTTACATAAATTATTAACATTTAGCTACTAACAACGTTACTGGTAAAATGAGTGAGATTTTTATATTTTATTCTCCATTTTGTATTTTTGTTGACACCTTTCAGTAAGTTGTGGTAATACTTGCTTCATTCCTCTTTGAATTTCAATTAAAACGCATTTAAACGAGAACTTGTAATGTAGTATGTTAGAAATTAATTTCAATAATTTGAATTTCTGGAAATGGCCGGATGTTCCACTCATTTCGAGTGTTCGCGATTTTAGCACACTTACTCAGCCTCCACTGGCTCATGAGGTGGTAATGACCAGTGACGCGGTTAGAGGGCTACGATCACAAAGAGCCCTGCACTGCTCCTCGCGCGTGGGGGCTTGTGGATCCAGGTCAAGAGTGTAAATATTGTACATAGTAGTGAAAATGTGATTAGTGCTTTTATTTTATTGTTATATTAATTCAACATTTTACTTATTTTATTTTATCCTTATTTCTTCGTTTACATAGTTTGCCTAAATTTAATTTATTTATCTTTCTGTCTATTCACATATAGAGACTTTATTAAATATATATATTTATTTTGGGTATGTAGCTATAAGTAATAGTGATTATTTGAAGCCGGAAATGCTGATGGATCACTATTACTTATTGCCCAAGGTCGTGGAAGATTATTATAAATCCCAATAAATGAAATCTGAATTTCAATCATATATTAGTATATCTTTTATTTTTCTGAGGCCAAAGTTTCTGGAGTAAGAAGACCAATTTAAAAAAAAAAAACTTATGAAAGACCAAGAACAACCCTAGGCGACAGCTCTTTCCATTAAACTATAATTAGGTTGCTGGGGAGAAGACCTGTTCCAATTTAGAAGGGAGTTAAGATCATATCCCAAGGGCATACTTAGGATAGCCTTCAAGTATTCCCAAACTAATTCCTTAGTTTAGTTTTCGAAGGATGATTATAGAAACCCAAAACTCTGTTCGATTGTCTTCAAATAAAGTATGTCATATATAATTAAATTTTCTTTATCTTTCATTTCGTAGGTACATGATAGTAGCTAATACCACATTTTATTTCCACTCGTACAAACATTAATTGTATTTATTATACTCATGTAATATATGCTAAACACATTTTACGTTGATTTAAAAGTAACCATGTTAGTAATATATGTATGCTATATTCATAAGCATAACGTTTTGTTTGTTAACATTTTCACGTCTCCTTCAAGTAATAACAAAAACTGCTATGGAGGATAAACCTTGTTGCTTAAGGACAAAGTTATCAATATCTGATTATTCTTTACTCAACATTTGTATTGTTAATTGTTTTTCATGGTGATAGAACATTTTATGTGTAGCAGTAATAGAACGCAGCAGGCCATACACAATGATTAGGTGGCACTCAGCTCTCAAATGCCCAATGAATCGGTAACAGTTAATGAAACCACTTAGTGGTGTACAGTGATTACAACGTGGGGTAACTGGATTGTGAAAATCGATCATGAGTAGCATCGAGTTACCGACTGACACCATCGATATAGAGCATATATTTAGTCCTCTTGCGCATGGATAGCTTGATCGGTGATCAGTGCTTGTGAATAGTCTCATGTATACAGTACAATTAAAAATAGAAAATACTCGGATACCTGTATTTAAAATGATACTTTAGAATTTTTCAAATGTATTATGATATAATTACTATCAATAAATGTTTGTCAGCCGTTAAGGTTTAACTATAAAATTTAGATAGCTTTGATAAATTCTTTGTTATATAAAATATTAAATTTATAATTTAATTAATGCAACAATTAAATTAGTTTATAAATTACTTAGATAAAATTATAAAAATATTAAAGAAAATCATAAATTTATGTCTATCAATTTATATAAATTATAAAATAACTATACTGACATTATATAAGTAAATAACTACCCTAACGTTTTTCAGTACCAAACTTTTAAATAATTCAATTTTTTTTAAATATATTTTTTTTACTTTATTGGAATAATACATTCTTCCAAACTCAAGGGTAATAGTTATGTAGGGATGTAAGCACACAATCATACCATATATACATATTAACTAAAAATAAAAAGTAAATAAATAATATTAATTAAAAAATACAACAAAATGATAGTTCAGCTAAAAAATGGAAAATACGAAAACGACTGAGGTAAATTATTATAATAAAGTAAGTAAAATATTGAACGCAATCATACCTATGTGCATTGTTTTAATATTAGAAACATAAATTTTAACACTTTATTTTTAAAGTAAAAGAAAATAAATACTTTAAAAGTTGTGTTCTGAAAAATATTTAGGTAGCTTTTAATTTAAAATTTATCTGTTTATGAAAATTATAATGAGGGAAGCATAGCAATTGTGAAAAATTTCGAATCCAAGTGATTTTCAGAGATAAAACTTAAATTAATGTCCCCAAGAATCCAAATATAATAATAATAATAATAATAAAGGCTTAACGAACCCGAAGGTTCGATGCTGATACCACCAAACGCTCCCTGCACACATCCCTCCAGTGATACCTCTCCAAACCCAATTCCACTAAATCTGTTTTAACACAATCCTCCCATCTACGTTTCAGTTTATCCGTTGGTTCAGTGCTTATTACCATTTTAGGGATCCGCTCATTACTAAGCCCTACAACCTTACATGTCCATCTTATACGCCGCAATGCTATAACTTGAATTATATTTACCGGGTGTAGGTCCCTTAATTAGGTGCTGTGTAATCCTCTAAATTATGAATCCAAATAACTATTTAAAATTAAGAAGTCTGAAAAACGGGTGTTTGTGGTCAGTCTAGCTTCGAATCGTTTTTTATTTATTAAAGATTAATATTACAACCTACCTCAATCAAGTGAAATGGGCATTAGTGATGTACGTGTTTATTCTTATTAAATATTCAATGAATAATATAACAATAATAATAATAATAAGACACTTTGGAATGTGCTGGTTGGCTTATTATGGGTGGACTGTATGTACGAAATTTAATTGAAAGAAAATCAAAAGAAAAGGAATCGATTGAACAATTTTCATGGTTCTAGAGAGTAGACTTGAGAAACCATTTCTGGAATCTATTGTACAATTTGCATGGCTATAAGGGAATAGCCAAAAAAAAATATGTTTAGATTAGGTTAGTACAATTTGAATGGGGCTATTGAAGATTCCAAATATTGACAAGTCGGTCTGAATGTGAATAGGGCATGAAGATCACGGTATAGTTGGATAAGAAAGAAAATTTGGAGTAAACTCACTTAGATGGAATGTTCTCTCTCAGCATTCTCTTCATTCCTTCTATTCTTCCTTCCCTAGCCAGGGAACCACTTCCTGAGTCTTCGCGCGCATGATAGCGTTGAATTCAAGAGAAGAAAAAATTATTTCTCTGAATGCAAAAAAAATTGGCTTTCTTCTCTTACGTCTGGCTATTTGGCTATTGGCTGAGCATTCCTGTAAAATTGTTTAAATTGTCGGCCACAATAGGCGCTGATGATGCTTATAATACGGGGAGCCATCTATCGATCATATATTTCGTTTTTTTAAAGAAACATAAAAGAGCAATAAAAATAAGTGAAGGCATAATAATGATACTAATTAAATAACAGTAAAATAATATAAATACAATTTAAAAGAAAAAAAATCTGCCATAAAACGCAATCTTACTTTAAAATATAACTCTAATGATTTTGATTATACAAAAAAATACTACATACGTGTATGTTTTTTTAATGGCTTTTTTCACTCTTGATTTATACATATACAACGAGAAATATAACATATATTTATATATATAACAGTAAGGACACTAAATACATATATCGTACAAGTGAACATAAGAAGATATTTACTTGATCCGATGTAGGAGCTTATTGCAAAGTCAGCCTTGTTAGTTGAGCCGACTGTACAAACAGAGCCCAACTTCGGCGGTCAGTGACTCCTATAATAACTCCCAACCAATCACTGTGTTGTGCCGGTCCTAAAAATAAATATACCCAAATTCGGTACTATATATGCAGAAGACAACCCTCTACAGCTTCCATATTTCTAAATGTATAGCTTAGTGACCTGGCTCACTTGGGTATCTCAGTTTATTTTACCAGAATAAAAGTAGTGAGCAAGATTATTCAAAAGGAAATATCACAAGGAAAGGTTTTTATTTCATTTTTGTATTACGACTATTTTGAAAGTTTATTTCTGGAGACTGTAGCCAGAATTTACATATTTGATACCGAAGTTATACTGTTGCACGTGCATTGTTTTGATACGAATATGTATGATGAACAATTTATAAGGAAAAATATTTTTAAATCCACTGCTTTTATAACCCTTCGCCGTACATTGTTGGGCAGAATGTAGCCAGATAGCGATCGATGAGAAGTATTAGGTGTATTAGGATGAAAAGGATTAGCTGAATGTATACAGGGTATTTGGATGATGAGTAAGGTGTTAATTAAATTTTCATGAAAAGAGGTCTCTGACATAGTCAGTATTAATTATCTAATTTAAATAATTGATATACTTATAGGATTAAATGTAATTGAAAATTGCAAATCTAATTGAAGTAAAAAAATATATATTTTTTTATATCATTAGAAATGAATTTTAGATTACTGATTTAATATATTGATTATTTGAGAGTGGTTTATATTATTATTAACACAAACATCAATGATCCACTTTTTCTGTCAATTTATTTTTTTTTTGTTAATTTCCAACTCGGCCCTTAGGCCATTTTCTAGGAGACTACCTATAACAATTGTTTTCATTTTATTACTATACCTCCTCACATAATACTAATGTTTTTGAACATACCTTAATGATTGATGTCATAATTCATTAGATTGTATATTTTGCATGCTAATTGCCAGTGTCTTATATCTTTAAAAAACAAAAATAAATATTAAATTAATATTTTTACACTTTCTATTAATCTTTTAAAATTAGTATTCACTTACAAACCACTTAATTTCAATACAAAACTATTCTTCAAAATTGTTTTCCCTTTTCTATTAAAGAAACCACCTAATGGTGGTACTTCAATCGTTGTTTTAAATTAGAAAATTCCATAGCCATCTTCTTTTCAGACGCCTGGGAGGATTATCAGGAATTTTTAAGGATGAGAGATAAGAAATAAATGGGTTTGGGTCGGTAAGGATTTTCGAATGAAAGGAATTATATCTATTTCAGGCCAAATCTGCAACGAATGGGATTTGAGGTCTTTAGGGATGAGTTTATTTGTGACTTAATAAGAAGCATCAAGTATTTTACGGAGAATTTTGGATTGTTAGGATTGGATACAGGAGGAATTTGATGGTTTGGTAGAGCCCCACAACTCAATTCAGTACAAATAGGTATGATTATCATATGATATGTCTGATTATCATACATCATTTGATCATTTATTACTTATAAAGTATGTTCTTCTCAAAATTAAAACTATAATTAGGACTTTATGTGACATTATCGCACTTTTTTTAATGTTTGCTATTATATGTTCATAGGAAATGGGGATTTTAAAGTTCATCTTTTTTATGTTACTATTTATATTATCAATAAAACTTTATGGACCCTTTAATTTTCGTTTACAACCAAAATAACGACCTATAAAAAGGCGTTGACATGCGAACAAAAACCACAAGCAAACTTAAGATTGGATCTGGAACCCATTACTTCATCTCCTGTTTACAAAAAGCTAATTTACAAATTTAATTTCGATTTCCATTCTGAAGCCAAATATCATCCGAACGCTTAGCTACTAACTCGTTATCGAACCAACTCACCTTTGTGTGGAATTCTATAAATACGGCAGAGAAAATACATCGCAATACGTAACAAGAAATAAGCTCAAAATTTGAGGAGATTAAAACTTTTTAAAATTACAGATGAATAGCTTAAAGTCATTACAAAATTCTGAGATTAAATATAATTTTATTAACGTGGATACTTTGTTATTATTGTAAGCGAATCGGAGTGGTAATCACAAACTACTAAAGACAAATATTGTGCTTTGAGTACCTACAGTAGAACCCCCATTATCCTAGGCAATAACCCACTATCCTTAACCGAGGTTTTTTTTTTTCAATAAAGTGTTTTTTAATTTTCGCACCATTTATTTTATATGTAAAATATTTTTTTTAATACGTAAAATTAATTCTAATATACGAATACGTAAGATTATTTCTAACCATTATATAGATAAAGCCATCTATCAGTAGTTCATGCTAAATCATACTGAGGGAGTTCCTATTTCAGGGACAATGGTGAGTGAAAAAGTAAAAGGTTTTATAAGAACTTTATATTGAGGAGCCCTTCTCCGCTTCCCAAGGGTTACTCCACAAATTAAAAAAAAAAGACATGGAATCAGGCAATTGCCCGTTCAAGAATCTTAATGGTGATAATGTTGCAGCCACATTATTTATTGAAAATTTTAACTGTTTGGTCAAAAAACTGAATTTAACTCTCAATAAAATTTATAATGCAAATGAATCAGGATGGTTTTGAAAAATGCTTCCTTCAAAACCTTCAGTAGCTTAATCAGAAAAATTTGCTTTTGACCAGTTCAAATGTAAAAATATGCATACATTCATTCTTATATATTTTTGTATATTACAATTTAATATATATAAAACGTTTGTTGGTTAAGAAAAGTGATTCTATATATTTTTTAAAAATTAATCTTCTTATCTATCATCACATTAAGTCAATAAAACGTTATTCAATTATCCAGGGTCCCCAATGAATCCCCAAACCTATCATTACCCCGCATTCCAGGGGTTCTACTGTATCTTATAACATATTAAAGGCTGGAAAAACTTTTTTTAAAGCTATTAGAGTATGATTAATGAATCGCATATATAACGCTCAAAACCTTAATTTTATTATTAATTATAAATTATTTTTTATTAATATTAAATCTTTATTATTAATTACCAATTAATTTTTTATTAATATTACATATTTATTATTAATTATAAATTATTTTTTATTAATATTAAATCTTTATTATTAATTTCTATTGTGATTAATTTCATAATGAATAAATTAAAACTGAAATAATTTATTTTTTAAATCAATGTAGCTTTATTATTCGTGAAAATGCCATGACAATAATAAATATGTGGAAGATTCTATTTATTTAAATAGCACCTGGAATAAGAATGAGAAGGAGAGAAGCTTTAGTTATTACTCATTCTAAAACGCTTTTCCACATTCTGGTTAACCCTTTGAATGGCTTGTAGTTCGTATATCTTTCCCAGACTACAACATGCTGGCGTACAATATAGTCTCGAGATGTATAGTCTGAACTTTAAATAGGTAGTCGAGGAGAAATGTTGGTAAGTTTCTTCTCTTTAGAAGTCTCCGGAAAACATTGCTCTTTCAGCTTATATTTAAATGGTTTTCATTTGAAGTTCAACCAACCTATATTCTGATAAGTAGGAAGCCAATTAAGGAAGGATTTGTTTGAATGAATGCAGTAAGAATAATACTAAGAAAATGATAGAGGACCGATTCTAATAGCAACACTGATTAGACTGAATTGGGGGCACTCGTTACCAAGATGGTTGAGATCTGGACTTATTTAGAATGGAATAGTCAATTATAAAATGTTTGTTTTACATCAAATTAATTTGTTAATAAGAATAATTGTTTGGTAAATATAATTATATAATAAGTAGAAATAATTATATTACTAATTAGAGAGAAATGCTCATTTAGCCATACTTGTCAAACACATTGGAGTCATATAAAACACAGCATATCAATCAATCCATGATAGTTATCCATCCATATAGTTATAAGTTAATAATAAATAATAAATTAGTTATAATATATCGTATCTAGTTTTTTTCTACCCTATCCTTTTACAATCAATAATCCTCTATACACTAGATACGATATATTATATTGTATTTTTATCTTCGCTATTCAACAATTTTATTCCATTTGACTATCTTATTTCATTTATTTGGCAGTTTTAATATCTCTTATCCACTCCCTCAAACCTTCCCTTCACCAGTGATTCGCAACACAGTTTAAAAAAACAACAAATAAATAGATTTTAAAAAACCGATATATTGATTTAGAAAAAATATTTAACTTGAAGGGCAACTTTATGACTGAATGATTTTTTTTTTTAATTTAAAAATCTACTAAATGTTAATGCATATATTTGTATTGGTAATGAAGAATTGCACATTAAGGTATATGAATAAACAAGATAAAAGCATTTGGCTGTAAACATACGAAGAAAGAACACCATTTTTAATTAAGATCATGCTTAATTAACTTAAGTTTATCCAATAACTGAACTTCATATACCTTAAAAATCTGAGAAAATAAAATTAATTAGTGTAAGTAGGATTCATTCTTAATTATTAAATATTAATTAAAAAGGTTAAGGAAAAAAGCCTGAGGATCAAATTAAACATCGTTTTTTAATATTACACTATATGGTAGATCATTGTTCATTTTGTGTACATACATTCCACATTTATTTAACGTTTCGACCCTTCCTA
The DNA here is from genome assembly GCF_000696795.3 of Halyomorpha halys. Classification (NCBI taxonomy): domain Eukaryota; kingdom Metazoa; phylum Arthropoda; class Insecta; order Hemiptera; family Pentatomidae; genus Halyomorpha; species Halyomorpha halys. The sequence continues at coordinate 51,421 of NW_027111096.1, read as the reverse complement.
TTAACCATTTCCCTCTTTCTCCAGTCACATAATTTTTAAGATATATCTTCAAATATATAACTCCTGAAGTATTCGTTACGATTTATTTAAGATTTTCCTTATTCCTTGCTGTTTTTTTACTGAGATAATTTTTTGTTTTCTTTAATGAAAGCGTCAATTCAAATGATACTTTCCTGAAGATTAAAAATATAATAAGCCCTGAAAAAAAATAACTTAGTCAAATTAAAAAAAGTAAAACAATTGGTAATAAGAAAATGGTAAAATAATTTGTAACGAATATTATAAGAAAATATATTTTAATATTTTGACTGGGGTGAGGAGAAATATGGGACAGTTTGTATCCGAGTGAGTTAGCCTACTTTGACTTCATTGTGACTGCAACGGGGCCGATCCGAATCTGATCTTTTTAATTCTGGCCCTCGAAATGAAAATTTGAGTCATAAAAAAAAGAGGAAAGTAGCCACAAGATAGAGCGGAAAACTTACATAAATGTGGAACATATGTATACAGAATCAAACCGATAAATTGTTATTATTTTGCAGTTACTTATTAAAAATATGGGTTTAATGTAGAGCTAAGGTTTCTTTCCCTTATCGTTTTGATTAAAATTAAGGCAGTAAATTCGTATACATATATATTTGTAATTTTATGTCTAGAGGATGTAAAAGTCTAGAGGATTGACTTTTATTTCTTTGTAAATCTGTGTAATTTGTATATTAATGAATTAGTGTCAAAAATATCAACGAAACAGGGCCAGAAAAACATAGTATAAAATTTATACATGATTTTGATTTTATAAATCCAAAAATTGGAGACATAGTAAATAACACAAGAAATAGAAAAATAACAGAAGCAATATATATCACAAAAACATTGATCACACTATTAACTTTAAAATAAATACCAAACATTTACGTACACATTACATAGATATATTAAATCATTTAGCAATTAAATGTTGTACAACATTATTGGTAATTGTAATATATTGAACACATTAGTTGTTGATGTAGTATAGTTTTAAAAACATATTGTTAATAGATTAGTCATTTTAGTAGAACAGAGATAGGAGAGATTTGATTTAGTTGTAATCTATTTGTTATCAATGGCAAAGATAACCTGATTCAAGAAGGTACAAATATAAGAGTTGAGATATCCTTATTTATAATAATGTTAAATTTTTAATTATTTATGTTTTATTTAATGAACAGCAATATGTTTATTGTTAACAATGTAAGAGTAATAAGGAGCACATAAAATGTGATATTAAAAGATACATTTAATCAGGTAATTGTTTTTAAATTTAAAATAGAAATTGTGGTGTATTTATTAATCGTTGCAGGCATAGGATGAACATTGTGAATTTGTTTGTAGATACCTGATGATGGGGTATCAGTCCCGAAACGTTGTTAGTAAATTTAATTAAATAAAATTTAAAAAAATGTAAATAAGGAAGGGGATTTTTCATTCATTATATCTAATTACATCAATGAAAATCATCCAGTAGAACATAGAACTTTAAGAATAAATATTAAAATAATATATGGTATTTAGGTTAAGGACAAAAATTAAAATAAATATGAAAAGAATATGGTCCGGGTGCGGTAAAAAAAAAACTCAAATAGTAGAATATACTATTTTATTGAGCCAACGTTTCGCCCCACGTTGCAAAAATTTTTGTTTTGACTGCCGTCAAAATAGCCCTGATGAAGCCCTGCAACGTGGGGCGAAACGTTGGCTCAATAAAATAGTATATTCTACTATTTGAGTTTTTTTTTTACCGCACCCGGACCATATTCTTTTCATCTTTACACGCGGTCAATCAATATCTTCCAGTAAAATAAATATATATTTTGTTTGGTGGGAGGGGACTTTTTAATATCTGCTTATATAATATTTTATTTCCAAGTTGAAGTTCACAATCTAAACGCATCCCTAAAACCATAATAGATAAATTTTCAGAATTTCTCCAAATTGTTGCACCAATATTTCTGGTTTCCCTTTTATTGGGTACTATTGGATTAATTGTTAATGACCCAAAATAATATTCTTTATTTACCGGTTGAAACCTTTCAGTTAACACCCTGGCATAAGAAAACATAATAAATAAAATAGTTCCAACAATAATTCCTTACAGAAATATTTGTCGGCGCAGCTCAACTGTAGTTACTCTTCTTGTCACAATGTACCACAGTCAGTAAAACAAGACCAACTTTCTTACAAGTAGGTATAATTAAAAACTATTTTTTAAGTTGTACCACGATCAAAGGAAAAAATCACATTTATTTTGTTTCATGTTCGAGGTAAATAAGCGGATAGATTCTTTGTTTTATCAACGAACCTGAAATGATAGATAAATTTTGATTGAAAAAATAAAAACCAAACAGGAGGAAGGATGCATCCACTAGCCTCCCTGGTTTATTATTTCCTCCTTCCAAAATTATACATCTCAATCTTCCTCTATATCGAAGGCTTACTTCACAGTAGTACTAAGTATGGTTCCACCAATTTTCCAAACAATACAATTAAAGGTTCTCTCTTTTAGGAAAATTAATTGAAAAGTGGTAATTTTCATAAAAGAGAGAACCTTTAATTGTATTTTTTGTAAAGTTAGTGGTAATGTCCTTATCTGTGAAGTAAGTATTATCTCTAATTTTTTAATTTCTATATAATTTATATTTTGTCATATATTCACATTTATATTTTAGTTTAATTTTGAATGTATTGTTATTTTATTACACTATCTGAACTATCACTTTATTTGTTATGTATTCTAAGTAGCTATAAATTCAAACTTATGAATAATTATAAATAAGACAAAATATAGATTATATGGATGTAATCAACAAGGAGGCGTGAAAAAAGTAATTGTAGAAAAAAAAGTGCCCGAAACGTAGAAGAAAATTGAGTAGACAATAGACATAGTAAAAAGGAAGAAAATTTTTAAAAATAATAATTTATCAAAGTAAATAAACTTCCATGAAATAATAACATTGTTATTTATTTTAGGTGTTTTCCTTTTTTTTAATTGAAAAAAAAAATATCAATATTATAATATCAAATCCTTTTATAACATCGAATCCAACTTTTGTTAATATAGTAATATACATTAATGTATGTATGTCAGTGAAAAATAAAAAAGTTTAGGCGGATAATTAGTTCAGATAGATAATTAAAAATTAAATATTTTCCGAGTCCCTGTTTTAACTTTTTATTTTTAATTATTCTTAACTTGAAAACTTACAAAAAGTTTAAATTAACTCACGAAAACTGAGGATTGGGGAGAAGGTTTTTTTTTTTTAAGCTGGGCATCCAGTAATGCTAAGGGTTTGTAGAAGATTTTTTACTTTTTGCTTTCGTAGTAATTTTATAGTTGTATACGAACGTTAGTTAAGATAGCTGTAAATTTATATCGTATCAATACGTATATCATAAAAATAATAGTAATAAATACTTATAGCATTGAAATTTTGACATAGTGAAGATTGTCTCTCGTTGGAGTGAGTGTTGGAGTTGGTGTAGCTGGGAACAAATCCGCAAGCTGCTTTTTATTAGGAATTCCTAAGTGCTAGGTTGGAAAGCAATATATTCCCCTCCATCTGGGACAGCAGCTTCAGCTGAGATCCTGGTTATAGTCCAGGCGTTTTTTCTTTTTGATTTAATTCTTGGTTCGTCTGTATGGCGTTTGTGCATATTGGGGTATTTTGTCAAACTCGCCGACAAAACTAATTTATTTCTTGGGTTTTATTTTTACGAATATCATTTCCTGTTGAAAAATGAACAGTGTTACATGTACGTTTGTTTTTTATTACATTATCAGATTATATATTAAATTTCATAAAAAATTCTATCTAGTCTGATTTAAAACAAACAAAAAAAATCCCATGCCTCGTCTAATCTGAACATATTCTGTTCTATTCATACTTTCAAAGAGCTATTAACTATAAACTTGCTTAGTAAACAAAATACGGGACTCATCGAGAGGTGAAAAAATGATTTATCAGATATTAAATTTAAGAAGAAACATTAATAATAATGTAAGCTTAACGAACCCGAAGGTTAGATGCGGATACCATCAATCGCTCTCCAAATCCTTCCAGTGATTGATCCTCCTCCTCAAAACCAAATTCTACTAAATGAATATTAACGCAATCCTCCCATCTACGGTTAGGTCTACCCCTCGGACGTTTACCTGTCAGTTAAGTCTTTATTAACATTTTGGGAAACAGCTCGTTAATAAGCCCTACAAGGCTACACACCTATCTTAGACACCGCAATTCTATAACTAAAATTAAATTTACCGAGTGCAGGTCCCTTAATTTAGTATTGTGTAGTCTTCTAAATTCTCCCGTTAATTAAACCTTAAGGCGCTGTTCATCCCTTAGTTTAAGAGGCCACGTCTCGCATCTAAAAAGAACAGTGGGAATGATATTAATTCTGTGAGGGGTGATCTAAGCAGTTTCGAAATCGAAAAATAACAAGTATTTCCCGCCTTCCACCTCGCGTTTATTTCCTTTTAAACATCGTTTTTTCTAGTTACTGTAGAACCTAAATACGTTAACCAATCTACCTGTTCAAACGTATTTCCTCCTGTTTTTATGTTAAAATTACCTTTTTATGAAACCTTTGTTTTATTTTAAAATCCGAACAACGTTTTCGATTATTATGATATAAAAAAACAAAAATCTATTAACAGCTTCTGATCTGTAAAGTGAAAACATAGAATTTATAAATTGATGTTATCTTTTCTATAGCCCTTACTACTTGGACGAGGTCAACATCCGGTCATTTTTTATTTCCTAGCCTAGCTGGCAACCCTCTCATTAAACCTTTTTCTGTAATATCTGTA
>NW_027111096.1:0-46447 GCF_000696795.3 Halyomorpha halys | reverse complement strand
ATGTATAAAACAAAAAGAATATATCTCCATGTTATAAAAAAAAATTAAAGTAAGTGTTGAAAATAATAGTTAAGTGTCGATATATTTTATTATTATTAATACAACTACCAGTCTCGAACAATATAATACAAAAATATCTTTAATAATTATAAATATTCTTACGTGATGTTTTTGTAGGGTATCAGATGAATGCACAAGGTAAGCGGTAAATTTGATATGTGATGGGGACCCGTAAAAACTCGTTTTAGGACTCATTGTTTCTTTCCACATCCCTGCACAGGGAGGAGAAAATAATATTATTCATTTCCTTAAAAAGATAAATACATAGTCCTTCCTTATTCAATGAAAACAATGATCTATATTAAATGTTCTTATTTTTCATGCTGCCGACGTATTTCCAGCTTGTCCTGCAAGACAAACTTTCCTAAGAAAAAAGAAGCCGGGAAGCAAGTTACTTATACGACGGGAGGACATCAAGTTAGACCCCCCTCCGATGGCTCGATATTTCCAGGACCAAACATCATCCTTTGTTCCGCCACCGGATCCTGATAAATATTTATGGAATGTTTATTATCAAGCGTGTTCGATGTATCATAGCGTCCTTCTTCGCCAGAGAGTGCTTTTTGTTGGAGGGCTAAAATGTGTACCGAACACTTTTCAGACTTCATCGGGGGGATTATATTGTTCCATCTACTTTATCTATCACATTGCTTAAAAATATTAAATTAGTATTCAATACATGGCTTAAATTGAATTTACTGTTTGTTTATTTATAATATGGGGTTATAAGTCCATGTTCTTAAAATTTTATGCTAAGAAATGTTAAATGAATTTCCACAGAATTAAGTGAAACAAAAGGTATTCTAGAATTCACTCTACGTGAAAATGAAATTTGCATAACAAGAATACGAGGTAAGGTAGTAAGGCTAGTGGCTATTACATTACTGGGCATAGAGGACCGCTGCCTTGAAAAAAAGAAAGAAGTATAGCACATTGAACTTTGATTATTACTAAGACTTTCTGCTATGAAGGATATATATTCTGCTGAATTTATGTATCGTTAAAAATTAAAATTATATAATTGAATATAAATGGTACGCCGAACTAAAATAGATAGATGAAGTACGCCTTCAACTGAAGGCTAGGCACACATTCACTTTTGAATAGCTGGTGGGATGTAGTGGAGTGTGTATAATGAAAATAATACATGGTTAACCGAAAGGATTGTGTATTGAATAAGTTACAGGTTGTGTAGGGAGTGGCCGAAATATAACATTTATTGTTAGATAGTGTTAATTAATATAGAATGATTGACGTATGGAAAACTGTAAATGTGGATGATGATGATGGATGTTAATTATACTTATAGATGGACTTACTCCATTCTTCCTTCATTTCTTATCTCCCTCCTCCTTTCTTCCGGAAGGCACCTCAGAGTGTTCTTCTCACTCATTTGTGTACTAAAATAAGAGTGAAGAAAAACTACTGGTGGTGGCAAGAAAATGGCTCTCTCATGCCTTTGTTGCTTCTTCTCACCAAAGAGAGCGCTGGAGGAGGTAAGCTTTCGCTGTTAGCAACATGGTGCGCTAGCAGCGCCTGGATAACGGGAGACCCCTGCAATCCATCTTTTCTGTTTCCAAAATAATAGCTTTACTCTCTTTTTATTCGGAAATACTTCCACGGGCTTTATTTCCTTTTCATAGAACGGTTTTTTAAATAAAATCCTGTATAATCCGTCCTACCTCGTTCTGTAATTCTCTACCTAAGATACATCCATCCGTAAAACCCCTCCATTAACCGCATTTAAACATAAATTATTTCTTATACATCTATTAATATTCGTTAAATTTTTACTTATAAAATAGAATTAGGAGAAGATGGTTGGGAGTGCGGTCTGTGAACACATAATTATACAGATTTTTTAATAATGATATAGCGGTATATCTATTTGCTTAACCCTGTTACTTTAGTTATATACTTAACTACTTATATTTCCTATTTCTTTTATACTTATTTTTACTAACTAGATTTTCGTGTGTATTCTATTACTGTCATATAACCATCATCTTTTTATAATATTTAAACTATTCATGTCTTTCAACACTATTCATTTTCTTATTTTCTAATCATTCTGTATATTCTTTTATTCTTTGATTATTATCTTGTTTTTGCTTATAGCACTGATGAAGGCTTTAAATTCTAGCCAAAACGTTGGCACTTATAAATATGTTTTATACTTATTTGTGTTGTTCACTGACCGTACTCCCAACCGTCTACCCCACATTATATAAATCCACTGTCAACTATTAAAACATCATTAATAAAATACGAAGTATTATATATTATGTATGTTTTTTCTTTAATAGATTTTATTTATTAATATATTTAAATATCAATAAGTCAACTATTTTATTTTTTACGTTATGTTTTGAGTATTAAAAAATATCAAGCCTGAAACATGCAATTTTTTTTTTAAATCTTTATTTTTATTACTATTTTATTATATATATTTTTTCAGTGTTATCACTATTTTATTCTATTGATTGTTATTACATGATAATCAAAACTTTTTATGGTATAAGATTAACACTCATATTTTAATTATTCTTAGGGGACTAAACGTACCAATTTAAATTACTTTTCATTTCATTTCAACGATTAACAAATCTTAGGTTTGGCCAATTTAACAAAGTTGGTCGATATAATTATTTCTTTTTCTTCTTCTATAAGGATAATAGAAGGTAAGATAAGGATTCGGAAGGTTCAGGAATTTTGGGAGGAGGGAAGCACACTCTTTTAATTATTTTTGTTGATATGATCTCTGGTTGAGGACTTCCTCGTCGTAGTACACATCGACCAATACTCGTTATAACTGAATGTTCGAGAAAGGATCTCGTAAGAAGGCTCTAGTGAAGGGCAGGAATGGAAAATTCTCACAGATTCCTAGTTTTGGCAAATTTTATACTGTTTCCCTATGTAATTTCTTTTGTTAAGAATTTTATAATCCAATTTTCCATGTATCCAAATTTCCAATGAAGGAGAGGCCATGTTAGGAACAAGTGGGTTTGGAAGGTTGGGAAGTTTATCATGGAATGATTAGTATCTGGTTCTGGCCATATCGGCAAAAAATAGAACATTGAGGTCCTGCTGGATGACATGATTTGTGACAAAGTAGGGAGAATTAAGAATTATACGACATATTTTGGACTGTAAGGATTGGATTCGGAAGGAATTCGATGGTTTAGAAGGAACTCCGTATGTACAGATAGAACTTATTATAGTCTTCTAGATCAATCTTTTGCAATGGATTAAAAGTTTAGACCGTTTGTATAATGAATGTTGAATTAGTCGGAATCGTCGAGCAGTTTCTTGTCTCAATCAAGAGGATTCTATGTTAGTTGTTTGTCGAAAAAGTGTTAAAAGGGAAAAACGAAAGAGAATTAGGAAATAGATATTAGAATAGAATTCCCGATAGAGGTAGCACAAATGACAAAGGATTTGCTTAGGAGCCCTTCAATGATAAAGCATATATAAGTTACAGCTGTTACTTCGATGTCAGCTGACTGAGGAGATCAGCTGATCGCATGTATATAAAGAGATGTACCGAACTCAATAAAGTTAGTATGTTACAGCAGTTCACACGTGTTACATCTTATTCCTTTTTCTCTTTTTTTACATGTGGCTTTCGCCGATACTTAACTTATAAACCAACCGGTTTGGATTTGGATGTTTAATGATGGACAGAAGGGGCCATCCGTATCTCAAGTAGTTGAGGTAACTTAAGAACTGTGGGCGGCACCGGTTCGAATCTGGCCAAGGAGGGTAGGGGGTGGACCTTTTTAACATGGGGCCGCCACGAAATGAAAAACTTGACCCTGTTTATGGTTAGAATAGGTTGGTTACCTCTAAACTCCCCCCCCCCGGTATATCAGAAATATCTAGGAAAAGGGTAAAAAAGTATATATGGATAGATAAAGGTAGAGTGAGGAGATGAAGAGTATGGGTAGGCTTTTTGATTTCAAAGACTTACAAAAGAAAACCACCAATTACTGATCTTATAACATATTTAAAAATATGTTAATAACTAAGCATTGTAAGTAACTGGTACATGTCTATTTCTGAGTTATGTAAATAGAAAAATTATGATTAAATATAGCAAGTACTGTGTAGCCACCAATGACACTGGGCATCATTTCTATGTTATATTAAATGAATATGCACGGTTTAGTGTTTCGGGTACTTTATATTCCCTGGTCCTAATCCATTTATAATTTGCGTCGATTAAAAAAAAGTACTATTAAATATTAGGGCTAATATATAACCCCCGTGCCTATTTCTAAGTTTTATCAATAAAAATTTATGATTAAATCATTAATAATTTGGGCAATGATTAAGAAATTGTTAGGAAGCATTAAAAAACAATATAATAAAATACAAATAAATAAAGAGTATAATAAGAGAGAGGAAGAAGGAAAGAGTGATTAATACTGTTCCTATCAAAATATATGGTACAATAAAATAAAAATAATTATAAAAATCGTCCAATATATAATCGATATTGATAATTGACCAATTTTGTAATGATTTTCCATATTGTCCTAAGGAAAATAGAAGCCTGGATCTATTTTTACTTCTGTGCCAGAGATCAACCTTCGAGGAACTAGTTGGCTTTGGTACGAATACAAACAAGTACTCGAACTGTATTATCGCCTATAAATAGAATACATTGATCGTCGATTCAAGTAGGATAAACTTTCCCTTCAAATACACTGCCTACACGAACTAGAGTAATATTTGATTTTGCCTCAATGTCCTTTCAGATATTATCATAACTCAAATTATTATAACGACAATAATTTAGTGTATATTGAATCCTATGGACTCTAATCAAACTAGAAACAAAGAGTGTAAATCCAAATATTTAATTATATTTTTGTTTTAAATAGATTTATAGACTGCAACTGCTAATGATATATAATACACTTATATTAGTTATTATAGAGAGTGAGGTGGCACTATGGTAATATAATCCTCACACAAGACTGAAAAGACAGGAAACTGCACGCAGATTCCGACTATTACAGCACTTACTAGACAAACGGTCTAAACTTCCAACTCATTACAAAAGACTGATCTACATGACAATAATAGGGCCCATCTGGACATACGGAGTTGAGCTTTGGGGCTCCACTAAGCGTTCGAATTCCTCTCGTATCCAATCCTTACAATCCAAAATCCTCAATGCTCCTTATTTTGTTACTAATAAAACCATCCATTAAGACCTAAATGTTTCTTATGTAACCGATCTAACCCGACATCATTCATTCCATTATAAACTCCCTAACCATCTAAAACCCACTTGTTTCTAACCTTGCTTCCTCTTCCATTCCTGACAACCCTCCGAGGCGCCTGAAAATAAAATAGCCTCGTGAGCTTATATTGTAAAATGTTTTTAGAGTTCTTCTACAGTTTAGTTTCTCTACATCTTGCATCATATCATTATGATTTTATTTCAAATTTGCTATTTGTATTTTGTATACAGTTGTAAATGTCAATAAATAAATAGATAAAAAATATTTTAGGTTGAATGTTAGATTAAATTTCAAATTTCAAATATAGACTTTAGACAGAAAGAAAATGAGTGGGATATGAATGAGAATATGATAATATTAAAGGCTTAGAAAACACGAAGGTTTAAGTGAAACACGATCAAACCCTAATTTGCCAGATCAGTCTTGATGCAATCCTCCCACTTACGCTTCGGTCTGGACTTCAGATTCAGTTTACCCGTTGTTTGAGTGTTTATTTACATTTTAGGAATCCGTTCGTTACTAAGCCCATCACTATTCCACACCCACCTTCCTATCCGCCACAATATTATAATCTGAATTATATTTACCGGTTACAGGTACTTGAATACCCTTGATTCAACGTTGTATAGCCGTCTAAAGTCTCCAATCGACTCACTAGATTTTTTTTCGGACCGAATATATTAGATGATACTTTGTTTTCAAAAACCTTAAGATGCTGTTCTTTTATCATTATAAGAGACCACATTTCACATCCATAGAGAACAATAGAAAGGGTAATAGTTACTGGTACTGGTACTAGTATTTGGTGTGGGGAATAAGTCCGGCAAGTGGGCCTAGTGGTCTTTTTGCGACTCCTGGCGGCTACCAGGGTTTGGGAGAGCCGAAAAATGAATGTTAAACTGTCCCAGGTGGGAATTGAACCCACAACGTTCTGGACCGAGCACACTGGGGGACCTGTGCCCCAACCCGCAAGGCCATCACGTCCATAAGGATAATAGTTATATGAATTCTAACTCGACAGAACTAAGCAATTTCGAAATTTTGTTATCAGCATTTTTCGCCTTTAAACTCGCTTTTATTTCCTTTTCAATTATTTTTTTTCTAGTTACCGTTGAACCTAAATATTTAATATTTAAATAATATTTATTTGAACCTCTCCACCTTATCAAATGTATTTTTTCCTTTATCTATATTACCGAAATGGCTTCCGTTTCTACTGCTAACCATATATTTTGTTTTATCCATGTTTATGTCGAAATCTAATTCCTTACTAGATTGTATCAACGTGTTCGTATATAGATTTTTAAATTAAATTTTTTAAATTAACATTACATTTAGGCCTAATTTAAGACTTGACAAAAATAAAAGCTAATGGATGTAAATGTTGTTACCGAAATAAAGTCAGTCTAAAAATACTCAACAAAAAGTAATTGTTAACATTCATCTCCTTTATTCTACTACGTGTTCTTCTCTTAATAGCCTTGTAACAAAATTAAAACTACGCACTGTAATTTATTTTTATTTTTACGGAATTGATTACTTTTATTAATGCTTGTTTTTGCCTTATTTTCTTTTGTTAAAATTTAATTTCGATCAATTAAATTTACAACTTTATAATACAATAAAACATTTAATGTGATAATTAAATCAACGTTTGATTTAATTGCTATAATATATTTTTTTTGGATATGGACCAGCGTATGTTTGACAAGTTACTCAAAATAAAATATATATGATTTTTCTATTCTTTTTGTTAACTAGTTATCACCTAAGTTATAATTTGGACGATAGTAAGAGTTGAGAAATTAAAAATCGTAACTTTGGGTCAAACCTAACCTAACCGTGTAAACGTTGTCAAAAGTTGTATCTATCTGTTGTATCTCTGTATTTTTAATTTTTGCCTTTAATTTTAATTTTTTCTATACCGTAAATTTTTAATTTTTTGCATTGAATTGCAATCAATAATCAATAATGGAAGATTTGTTTTATTTAACCCTTAAATTAATTGTAGGGATAGAACGTTGTAGTGTCAATGGCAGGTGTGACTAGTTTGGTTTTGGGTTTGAGGAGGCGGCAAAGAAAATATTGTGGGGTGAAGGTGAATTTTTTTGCCTAGGGCGCCAAAAAACCTTAACGTAGCCCGCCTACGTTTCCTAAAACGCCTTCCAAAAGCCGGCCTGGAATTTTTGACTATAAGATTCACATTTAAATTTTCAAAAATATTTTTATGTTGCGTGAAGGTTTTGGATATTATTTATTACATGATTATTAATTAATTACTTTATGTATCAAAAGTTACAGCCTAAGTCGTTGTTACTTCGATGTCAGCTGTCTGAGATCAGGTGATCAAAATGTATGTATAGATGAGCTGGACTCAATAAATGTCACACCTCCACTAGATATGTAGTTCTTTATTTAATTTTTTATGTTTTATTTTTAGTTTATTTTTGTATTTTTTTAATTTTATTGCATTAGGAGTTCTTTCATCTTACTTCTAAGTTTAATTTATGTGTATAGCGTTTACTTTTGATGAGCTTGTGAGTTTTTTTTTTTTTACTGTGGTATTAGTATAGGATTTTTTTTTATTGTATAAGATATAATCATTTATTAAGATAAAAAATATATTTGCATACACATATCATAAAATTGGTTGCTGGATTGAGTATTATGATCTAATTTCTAGAACATTAATTAATGCTGAACTGGTGCAAAAAGCTGCGGAGTTTGAGGAGTCCATCTAGCGGAGTTGGGGGTGGTGTGGGCCGATATGTAGAAAGGATAATTGTGTTTTAGTGGATCCTATTAATCTGGCTTGGATGGTTAGGATTGGGTTTTAAGCAGGGGGTCTGTGCTTTTAAGTTCCTGGAATCTCTCAGGATCTTTTTGCGTCATTTTTGCTTCAATATTGTACCTTATTATATTCTAATATACTACGTACCTAAAGATGAATGCATTATAGTATGTGATAATAGTTTATATGAATGATTAGTCACAATATTGAGAAATGTTCTTCAAACGTTTTTATTCTTAGACGCCCATTTGACCTACCAAAATCGATTCTCAAAGGTAATAAAATCCGGCCAGTGAAGGAGTACGATACCTTGGAGTACATGTTGTTCGTTGGCTCACTTGGAATCATCGTGTCTGTTGCGGCCAACATATGGTACACAAATCGAATACATGGAGGACTGATATGATTTTTATAACGACAAAAAAACAAAACAACTACTCTCTATTGTTTTTTATACTGCAAAAATACACAGATGACTTCTTAACGTCTCACTGCATACACATGTCTTCTTCATTTTCTCCTCACTACGCACTCGTAGTTGCCAGCATTCTGGCCATCTACGCCAGCTTAATCTTTAGCAACGGCGGCAGACCACGTCGGCTCATCCTCCAAGAGGACAAGGCGGGCAGATATTCGTCTTTTCAAAACTACCTTCACCAGGACATAAAAACGTTTTTTTTTTGCTCTTGTTCAACCTTTATTTAATTTTGTAATAGTTTTAAGTTTGGTATGTTCTTTTTTTTTTTCACGGTTGGGATAGTAAAGGTTCCTTTTGAACCCCCACCCACCGTAACAATATCATATTAAACCTAACCCAAATCTACGCAAGTTTGGCAATGATGTATTCTATTGTCATTAGATAATCATTATTAAAACAAGTTTCAGCTATCCTCATTTATAAAACAATATAGCCGTTACTAATATACGGTTATGAATTCTAGGGAGCAGCATCCTTTACGAAACTAACAAAGTTAAAATTATTTCAAAACAAAGTCCTAAGAATTGCAATAGATTGCAAGTCCGATGAGCAGGAATCACTAGAACCCGACGGAACCTTGAAAATTTAACCCACAGCACACAAGCTGCTACTTTGAATAGTAAAATAATTAGATTTTAGAGTCGTAAGAATTACAATAATATCCGGTATTCTCAATCCAATACACTATTATAAGTCCAATAATGACATAAATAAATTTGAATTTTATTTGTTAATGAAAGTTCAATAAATAGAAGATCAAATATTTTAAAATTTATTTTAATATAATATATAATTTAAACGTATACTTAATCAAACGAAATTTAATAGGAAGGGTCTAACTTCTAACACTTCCAATAGGGATTTAGAAAGTATTTTTTATAAAAGACATTGCTTTTTTTTCCATAGTATTAGGGTTTGAAGCCATAAGGAAATGTTATTTAACATCAGTCTGAAATTGTTTTAATTAAGAAAATCTACGAAAAAACGAAATATACTTAGAGGCACAAAGTTCAAAAGTTAATAATGAAAATATTGCAGGGACACCAGCTGGAATTGGTTTAAAAGGTCAAAGGAGCATAAATCCCTTTCAAAATGTTTAATATTTAATCAATAATGATAGGAATTTATTTTTGGACATTAATCAATGCAAGGTAATAATTAATTTTTTGTTATTTATTTTGTGGTCTCTATAAATATACACAGAGTTAAATCGGCTTGGGGCGTATTAGAAACGATAATAATTAAAATAAAGTGATCTATTGATTAAGGACATTGAAAATTGCATAGTAATCCACTATTCATAAGGAGTACCTCTATTTTAACAAATAATACAGCTTTTTTTAAAGACAATTTAAAATATTTGGAAAAAAATGCAAGCATTAGGAAATTAATGGGCTCATGTTGAAGTTATCGTTATTTTTGTGATTATCCAGAAAAAAAATCTAAACACTAGAGAAGGCGAAAATTCGGAATGAAAAAAAATTATTTTGCTATTCCTATAAACATTCATATTTTAGTGTTTTTTGAGGTAATAACTGATGTAAACTTGTCTCCTGCCAAAAATACATGATACAGATAAAAAAAAAGTAATGCAATCAGGAAAGGAGATTTTTCTTTTTAAGATATTCTGAAAATTCTTTATCTTTACCCTCAGACGCCCACCACACCAACCACACTCACCACTCTCACCACACCCACCAGAATTGATCAAGGTTAGCAATGCTATATCCTATCCTAAATAGAAAATCCAAATTAAAATCAGAAACTTATTCTTATTTTTAAAACAATTCTCAGGCCACTGCTGATGTATGGCTTTGAAGTCTGGGGAGCGGCATCATTTACGAAAAGGAAAAATTACAATATTTTCAAAATAAAGTCGTATGAATTGCAGTGGGTGCTCCTTGGTTTGTGAGAAACAGCCAATTGCATTGGGAATTACAAATAGAGATAATAGAGGATACATATAACGAAAAAGGTTTATGATGTTCCACTCCCAGTAACGTACAGTTAAAGGAGCAGTCCCCCTACAACTTGGGAAACCCAACAACATCTCGAAGACTGAAGCACAGCCTGCTGTGATTATAAATTCTATATTTATCATTTCAGTTATTATCTCTCTAAAATTTTATTTTATCTTAATTTCTTTTGTTTTTCTCCCTTCATCTTTTTTTTAATTCACTTTCTTTTTTTTTATCTATTAGAAGTCAATTATTTATTTTGTTAAATAAATAAATGTCATTGTTTTTGTTATTAACTTTACGTTTATCTTCTATTAATTATTATTATTTTAATCTATTTATATTATCTTAATTATTTGCTTTGTTTATAACATTGTATATAGTTCATGTCGTCTTTTGTATGAGACTATACCCCCCTATAATGAATTGTTAAAAAAAAGTACCTCTTACATAATACTTTGTATTAATTCATTGTTTACTATTGTTAACAATAAAAACTATTTATTTTTTTGAATTTATGGATTTCAATTAATGGATTCCAAAATTAAAGGAACATTAGACGAATATTTTTAGAAAAATCCGCATTTAAGCCCTGTCAGACTATTTCAATGAGAATAAGACCTATTTGACATTTAATTGGACATACCGATTTTATTCAAAATCGTTTGAAAGGTTTTTATAAAAATTGGAAAATTGTAAAAAATTGATTTCATAAAGTGGAACTTCCAGTCGGCCGATTATATCGAAAGTTGATGTCAGATCCTACGCCTTAAAAATGTTTTTTAGTTTTTCTCGTGCTTTTCATTTTTGAGCTAAGCTGTTCACAAACAGGCAATTTTGATAGGTTGTTATTTGGACTCAGGGGACCTCAAAACTAGTATTTTCTTCGAAAACTTTAATTCGCAATTTCGCTCGATAGTAACACTTTCCCTTATTATATACTCCATGTATAAGTAAAAAAAGGACCTTCGACACCGTGGATGACAAAAACCGTGTATTCTATAGATAATACATTCTTCAGAGGGACCCCAGTTCAGAAATAGGCCCCTTTCTATGGTGAAATTTTCGGAACTCGTCCATTTCAAAAATACACTTTTTTTTTGTCATATGTGCCACTATTAAACCAAATCAAAGAAGATTTGAACGTTCGAATTAAATTAAATGGGGTTTATTAAATTAATCGTAAAAATAATTTTTTTAGTAGTTTTTAAAAACTTTTTTTGCTAACTGTAGCGACCATTTTGTTGCTAATAAAACGGTTCCTTAGCTTTGCAACGGGAAAAAATATATATTACCTCTTCTCTCTGTTCTATATAATTTAGAACAAAATGAAATGGAAATAACTCCAGTAAGACATTAATCGTGATGGAAATGAAGTAAGTTTTAATATGGTGGATTCACGGGATTTTGCTTTAATTCTTTTTTTTTTTTTGGTTTTGGCAACTTGTTATAAATACAATACATTAAAAAATACCAGTCATCAATTATCACTGTTTATGCCTTCTAATGCTAAGGACCTTTCATAATCCTGTTGTATTATTATATAAAGTGGGAATATATAGATAATTGGATCAGAGTTGAAGGATCCCAGAGATGGTTCGGAAAAATATCTTCCTTATATGTAGTAAAATTTATTTTATAACGCTTTTTCCCCCTTTTATTTGCTGTTTCATGACAGTGAGTTTCAAGCAAAAATATTTTTTTACGGTCAGATTCACCCTGCTAAATCCTTCAAAGCGATATCAAAATATGTTACAATATGTATTTCAATTTACAATGTTTTTTCTAAAAAATAATCTCTTGGAATTTGAGGATTAATTTTTAATGAAACTAGGTCAATAGACAAATTATGGGACTGTTCATTTATTTATACTATATGTAAAATAAAATATCACACGGTGAACACTAAAACTTTTTCTATATCTGAGTTAATAACAACATTAAATAATTAAAACAATAAATGAAATAGTTTAAGACAATCAATATATAATTTAATACTTAATTCCACACTTTGGAAAAAATGATTTATGGTATACTAAACCGCCACAACTTGACGGAATTGAAGGTAGGATAGAACAGTGCCTATAATAATAAGATGTTACACGGTAATCACATAAAACTTGTTTATGTAATAGAGAGATATAATTATGACAAAAAAGTTTAAATGTTTCATCGAAAACATTGCAACAATATCTACTTTAATTAACAGAATCCATAAGTGTTTTCGAAATATAAAAATATATTGGAAACGAATATATTAAAAAATATTAAAGTAGATTACAGTAGGAGTTTTTTTAAAATTATCAATCGAAACAAATCTAAACTAATTCAACATGGAGACTTACAGATCTGAGCTTTGGGCTCCACTAAACCTTCGAATTCCTCTGGTATCTAATCCTTACAATCCAACATCCTTAATGCTCCTTACTTTGTCACAAATAAAATCATGCATAAAAACCTAAATGTTCCTTCTCTAACCGATCTAGCCCGAAGCAGATATCAATCCTTCCCTTATAAACTCCCTAACCATCCAAACCCACTAGTTTCTAACCTTGCTTCCTCTTCCATTCCTGGCAATCCCCCGAGGTGCCTGAAAAGAAGATGGCCTCGTGACCTTATATTGTAAAAATATTTTTAGAATGCTACCAATGGGTAGTTTCATCTGCATGCTGTATTACACCATTATGATCTTACTTCAAAATTACTTATTGTATTTTATATACAGTTGTAAATGTTAATAAATAAAAAACAATTATCAATCAAGTATAATCGATTAAGGAGTATTCCGCCACACTTCAAAATAAAGTTATTATATAAGTATAGCAAATTATTAAGTAAGAGTAATGTTAAGTTAAACCTCACGAAGATAAGTTAAACTTATACTGAAAATATTGATTTTTAGCATATATTTGAAAATTACTTTGGAATAAATTGAATAGTTTTTAGATTAGAAAATTTTAATTATAAAAAAATCATTATTTATAAAAGGTTGATGTGTTAAATTTTGATAGAATAGTCCTGAATTCTTTTATCTTATTTGATAGAAACTGATGAAAAATAGCTGTTTGTTTTTGTAACAATTTGAATAAGGTCTACTCTTCCATTATGCCAACACTATCCGGGCTTCGGTAATAATATTAGAGAGTTCGACTAGCAATTCGATGAACGTCTAAACTTATACTGATTCACTTTATCAATTTCTATTTACTTGCTTCTACTATATTTAAACTATTCTTACGTCCCTGTCTTCCTAGCCCAATAGTCGGTAAGTTTTAGAAGAGAAAGAATTTTCACGATTAAAGGCATCGGTAAAACAAAATACCAGAAAATCTAGGATTATTTTTCAACTAAACTTTGCAACTACCAATCGGAAAGTTTTATTCTCTTTTCCTCCCAGCCTTTACACGCCGTTTACTCCCACTAGTGTGCCACACTCGGATATCTGATATTTGTAACGTCAGTGGAGCCATGTCCATCCCCTAAGGAGTAAATTAACGCTCTTCTACATTATTACCCATCGGTATCTTTTTATTCAATCTTTATTTATATGAAATGATGTATCATAATCGAAAAAAGTGAATTTCTAAAAGTCACATAAAAAATAATGAAGAGGTGTTGAAAAATGAAGGTTTTTATAACTAGTTTTATTATTTTATCGAAAACTATTTACCTTATATATTAATGCTTGTGAAATTCGTCGTTTTGGTCTTTATATTTTTTTCACTCTTCTGCAATGTTTCGGAATAATTTTCCCATTTTCAGGATTACATTAACTTTTTTTTAGTTTCGGTATCTTTATTATGAATTATATTTTGTCATATTTACGATTAGTCCTATTTTACGTGGAAACTAATTGTGTTTAAATCATTAACTAGATAGATGTATCCATATAGTCTTAACATGTTTATTCTGTTATAACTCCTACGTTTCGGCCATTCCCAAGAATATATTATATAATATATACAATATCACAGCTAACAATGTCATTGGAACTTTGCAGAGTATTCTGCCTTTGTCAAAATATATCTCAGTCAATTAACCGATTTTTATCCACTATTTCACTTTTTCTAATTTTATTCAATCTAGACTATCTATTACAATGTTATCAATTTGAATAACATTGTTAGCTGTAATATTTTAAATAAGATATCCTCGAGAATGGCCGAAACGTAGGGAATACAAGAGAATAAATATGTTCATACTATATGGATATTTTTTATTATAATCAGGAAAAGAACCAGTCACTTAAATAAGAAATTAAATTATACACAGATAGATGTAATTACAAGAAGACTAAAAAAAAAGTATTTATAATAAAAAAAAATTTTATCCTGATGATGAAGAAAGGACCTCAAACGTTAAAGAAAAAGAAAATAAATTAAAAAAGACGCAATTATTAAATTGCCGATCTATAGAATATTACTTATAGTATAAGTCTTTTATTAATTGGAAACAATGATTGTATAGAACTCTATAGAAACTAATTCATCAGTTAAGGATAATGCTTGGTGAGGAAAAATAAATTAACATTTCTTTTAATAATAAAACCACAAAAACATTATGAGGTGTATGATTACAATAAGAATAGTTTTTATTTATTAGATTTTATAATAAAACTGATTTCAGTCATTTATTTTATCATAGAAAATTTTACCTTAATTAAATAGAGGCTGGAGTTAAAAAAGATAAACTTTTGTTGATATAGTGTCAGTTACTTAACTCGGTTTCGTTTACAATGAAACTTCATCTTGAAAAATTATTGAGATAGCCTTGATGACAGGAGCGCTTTGTTTAAGCCATCGGTGCGTGCTGGCTGAGTTACTAATTAATCCTATTCTAGGCTCAGCCTTTGTTCTTCAATGTGTTATATTTTTTATAAATTAATCACTTATAATAAACAATATAAATTTTGTAATGTATCAAATAGTATCCTTATTTAGTCTCAACACTCTTTATTGTATTAATAGTCCGACGTTTTGGCCAAGTCGGCCATCCTCAAGGACAATCTATAAGAATCTTTTGCTGGCTATTCTGCCTAGGTCATCAATTTTAAGTCAAAAACACCCTATTCTTTTCAAACTTCAATTATTTTGATTGTGATAGTGATGATTAATTGAAAATTAAAAGTTTTAAATATTATTTTATTATTTTATTTTCTCCTACTTCTTATTTTGTTATCATTTAATTTGTACATTTGTAAATATGGTGTGAATGAGCTCTATCGTTCATACCACCATTGTCAAAAAATATGACAGAATGTAATATTACAAAATAAAAATATTAAAAAAATAATAAAGACTTTGTATATATTATTCGTGTATGAATGAATTATCCTACACTGTCTTTGGCACTTTCTATTGTTTTTTTATTCTGTCATATATTTACCTTTTTCTTATATTATATATTAAAAATATTGTAAAATCCGAAAGCAGTAATAACTAAAAAGGCCACAGATATATCAAGTTAATAAAGTGCTTGCTTTTTTGTTGGTAACACTTACAATGAAACATTCATTGGCCTTTCTACAAATTCCGGGGAAAATCCATTGTTTTGTTAGCGATCTTCCAACATATTTTTTTATTTTTAGAAAAAACACTTTCGCCTATTTCCATAATTATAGTCCTATATAGGTATAAGTAAATGTACCAATAAATTACAATTTTTTGAGACTGGTTTTTATATATTAAATAAATCAAATGGTATCGTTTTTAATCTCAACGCTCTTTATTATGAGGACGAGTAATAAGCACTGATGTAGATAGAGTTAGTACTTAAACAATTATTCGGCGTGCCATACCTGGTCAAAAGCCTGCGCAGTGTCACGAAATGCAGCCGAACATTACTGCTTTCACTTCAGGGCTGTAGAAATAGAAATACAGGCCTTGTTGAACAGTAGAATATTGAGAGCGAAATCTGAACTATTGGATAGGAAGATTAGACAATTCTAGTGTGGGTCGGATTCTTTTAAGAAGACTTTTCTCAAAGAGTTTTGAAAAGTTGGGAAGAAGGGTGATTGATCAATAAGATGTTATACCTTATATCTGAATGGAAAGTCATTTTACTATATTATGTGTGTTTTTCAGTAGTAAAGAAACGCCCTGATGATGTCTGAATGGGCGAAAATTCGGCAAGATTATTATTCTGTTTCTTTTTATGTATATGTATACATTAAAATACAGATAATAAATTTAAAACTAAAAAAAGGCATATATATTATATAATGTAACATTTTAAGAAGATAGTTGACCATATCAAGTAGATTGTAGGAAGATAATCCGGGGGTGGTTAGGGATGGTTACCCTGTGGTTAGAGGTGGCATCTTTGGTTGCCATCTTTGTTTCAATCTGACAGCCCTGACGAAGCCCTGTAAAGGGGGGCGAAACTTTGGTCAATAAGAAACGCTTACTATTTTGATACTTTTACTGACAGTTAGTCCGGTCTTTCGACAATAAAATGTAATAGATAAACATAATTGATAAAAACAGTCATAAATGCATATAAATAAGTAATAAATAAATATAAAAAAGTAGTGAATGTTAAAAATGTATAAAAAAAATATATATATATGCGTGGTATCCTTCCTCTGTATTAGGGTACTGGATACATAAGGACCGTTTCGTATTCATGTTTCATCTGCCACCTTGGTTTGATATTCTGTCACCTTTCTCCAGCCTTTCATCGCATTTTAGCCTCAGCATTATTCTTTACTATTATTTAAGAGTTGTTTTGAAGTTTTGTGAAAGTTATTTTACTATTTGTTGGAGAATGTTATTCTTACGATAAACTTAATCTAATAGTAGTTAATCGTAAATAGCATTAACCCAAATAGGGACAGCATTGTAGACAGCCTGATCGAACCTACAACCGCATTCCCAATAGTGGATTCCGTGTCAGGAGAGACCAGATAGTATGGCGTTCCTTCCGCACTACTGAACTATGTTAGATGCTCAATCTTTTTTCTATCTGAAAGCACATTTATTGATTATCTGTTAGGTGACGGGTGCAAATGTAATTTTTTTGTTAATTTCATTGGTGTTCTTAGTCAATGTAAATTGGATATTGGATACAGTTAATATTTAAAAAAGGAATGCTATACTTGTATAAATATATAGTATATACCTTACTAATTATATAATACACTCTATTATTAATGTGTATAAAATTTGCTAAATAACATAAAGATATAAAATAATAAGATATACACACATTACTATTTCCAAACTAATACTCTTATATTTCTAATTAACTCTTGGAACAATAATTTCATTTCTGGTGTGACAAAACTATTGTCCTTCAAAACTTTGAGCTCAGACCTGGTGAGAGGCTAGGATCCATTTATATGTCTTTCCAGGAACAGAAAATGAAAATACTATCGATCTCATCGATTTTTTGAACTTTTCTTATTGCCAACGAATTATGATCTCTTAGTATGTTTTCCGTAAGGAACAATATGAAAATCCTATTGATATTAACAACGCGCTCACGCGTATTGATCAATTATCCTTTTTTGTGAATTTTGAATTCCTTAAATATAGGAGATGCCAAAATTGAAAGGCTGTTGGTTCGAAGATAGTGTGGTCAAATTTATTTTATTTTTTCTAATTTCTAACTTATAGGAATCCTTTCGAAAATTTAATTATTAACGTTTATTGGTCGTAGATCATCTCTCACGCGACAACAGTACTTTGTTGCTGAGTTTGTTGATAACATCAGAATTAACAGAACGAAACTCGCTACAAATTTAAGTTCCTGGAATTTTTTTTTTTGGGACCCGTGGCGTATTATTTTTGGTGCTCGGGAGTGATACAATTTTTAAGTTTCTAGAAAATATGTAAGAATAATGTTTTCCCGCCTATATGACAATCAAAAGTGGCAGTTAATGCGACTCGTTGGTCCACTTATATTACTTTTATTATTGATGATTACGCCAGATCTTGTGCGATATTACATTCACGAATGTAAAGAGAATGCTGTCATGACTGTAAATATCAAACAGTTACACCATAGTAGTAGCTAACACTTTGGCTGCTATACTTGCTTTACTTGCAGTCTTGAACTATCATGCCAGAGCTAATGCAACAGTACGATCATGACTGAAACAATCATATAGTTACTGTTATAATGATTCTCTAGGAACGGGAATTTGTTGGTAAACAGGTATTTTCAAGGCGCTGAGTGGGTATTTTTTGTTGTTGAAAGAATCAACAGCACTACCTCATTAGTTTGGTATCCATAAGAGAGCAATTGACATCTCCAGTTATATATAACTCGCTTATCTAAATAAATACTTTTTTCAATCTCATATATGTGTAGCATAAATAGAAATAAATAATTTCTTACAAAAATGTTATTCTTACAATACTAAAATTTGTTTGCACATATACCAGAACTAGCTACAACCTATTCAGGATCACGTATAAAAAGCAAGCAATTGAAAAGGGTTATAACTCCTATCAATTTTAAAAATTTTCAATTCATTACTGAGTATTTTTCAATTACTATGCTTTCGAAAATATTTAATTTGACCTTAATATTGAAGAAATATGGATAATTTAAAAAATCGATACACGAGTGCTTTTATTTTGGATTTCTCCATACATACTCCAAATACATACACATACTCGAAAATATGATTCAAGAGATTTTGAAATCACAGACTCAGCTATTAATTTATTTCATTTTGTTGGCCTCCTAATATACATTGGTCTCTCTTTATGATTTTGGAAGTGCAGAAAATTAAGATGTTATCAACTATAAGATCAACTCTCATATTAGTTTATTTTGAATTTTGAATTTTTGTTTCGGTATAAATGTGTATTTAAAAATATAATAATTGATACTACTTACATATTTAATTAGTTACATTCTACATGACAATAATAAGGCCCATCTGGACATACGGAGTTGAGCTTTGGGGCTCCACTAAACCTTCGAATTCCTCTCGTATCCAATCTTTACAATCCAAAATCCTTCGTAAAATCCTCAATGCTCCTTATTTTGTTACTAATAACACCATCCATAAAGACCTAAATGTTCCTTATGTAACCGATCTAGCCCGATTCCGATATTATTCCTTCCATAATAAACTCCCTAACCACCCAAACCCACTAGTTTCTAACCTTGCTTCCTCTTCCATTCCTGGCAATCCTCTGAGACACCTGAAAAGAAGATGGCCTCGTGACCTTATATTGTAAACTGTTTTTAGAGTTCTACTACTGGGTAGTTTCTCTACATCCTGTATCATATCATTATGTCATTATGATCAAATTTACTGGTTGTATTTTTTTATACAGTTGTAAATATCAATAAATAGATTTAAAAAAAATTAGTTACATATATTTTCTTTTTTAATATTATTTCCTTGAATATGTTATTCTACTTAAATATTTTTTACGTTTTATTTTCCACTTCTTTCATCACGTTGTTTTTATTAATTTTCATTCTGTTTAATTAATTACTTGTATCATTCTGTTCATATTTTATCTTTTTATTTTTTTTTTTGTATTCATCGGTTCTTATCTTTCTCTTTGTTCTTAGTCCTGATGAATGCTTGAAACTTGGGCCAAAACGTTGGCAACATTAAGTAAGTTCTCTTAACTTATTTGTGTTATTTGCTGAACTAAATGGTCATCTAACTTCTCATCATCGTAATAATTGATTTTTTTCTCTTTCAGAATTTATTAGCCTTTATAATAATTACAAATAATTGAAAACTATCAATTAATTAAGGATTAAAGACTAATTAATATAATATATTCTTTGCTGAAGCTAGGCCGAATAGCATAGAATGAAGCTTAGTAAGATGAAAAATATTTTTTCTTAAATTCTGTAGTTATCATCTTCATAGAGGGATCACTTCAGGTATGGTAAGCTTTGAATCTGGGCCTCATTTGATAGGCTTTTAAAGATGAACTAATAAATAATGGATTTAAACTCTGTCTTGGAATATTGAATGATAATAATATAAAAACAATATATGGAAGACTTTTTATTGCGATGGCAGTTAACAGAGAAGATAAATAGAGAGCAAACAGAAGAACAGTGGTGAGTTGTGTGGACTTAGCGAGGCAATATGATCTCATCTGCTCAACCGGTGGAGCTCGTGTCTATTGGCAAATATTTGAAAAGTATAAAATCCTTTCAAGATATTTATTTCTCTTTATTGTTTTCTAAAAGAGCAAAAAGATCTATTAAAAAAATTTATCTCTGTCCAAATATATACCCGACCCTTCTCTTAATGGACACCTCTCTATAACGGTGCTCCCTCTTAAAGAATAATTTTATTATGGCCCCAGACCACTAAGTATAAATATATTTCATTTTAACTCCTCTACTTTTTATATGTGGAATTTAATCCCCCATCTGTCTAACGGACGGTCCACTTCTCCATAGCGGACACAAGTCATAAATATTCAAGTTTTTTGAATGACTAATTCAAGTTTTTTATAATTATTTATTTATTTTTTTATTTAAGAAAAATTCTACAATCTATTATAATTAAGGACATTAAGTATTAGTTTTAAAGCATTCATTCATACAACATACACAGAAAAACAACAAAATAAAATCCAAATGTAAACGATAACAATCGTACTCACAGAATTAAAAATAATAATTATAATAAAAAATACTATTATGATTGGTACAAATGCAAATATAAATCGATATATTAATTAACTACATACCGCTAAAATCCATGAAGGGTCAGGGATTTTACTTTGTAACAAAGTACAGTATACAAAGTACACTGGACCAATGGTTGGACTTATATGGTTAACTAATATTTAAAAAATAAAATGAAATAAAACTGATTAAATAATAAAAAATAAATTATGTACAAGATAAATATAAGTAACAATGATACAAATACACATTCTCATATGTATACAATATTTACATTCAATCTTGGAAACTCCGAACCAAGCTTTGCCATCCTCTTGTGGAAGGCAAAGGAAGACACCAAGAGATGCTAGCTGTGTCCCTGGTATTGAGGGGCAGTAGAGACTGATAGCGCATGAGCCCCATACATAAGCGAAGAAGCTGGCCATTGTAAGATATCCAACAGCAATTCACAAAAGGTCTCGGGACCATTGCCGTTTAAGCCTTTAGGGAGGATTGTAGGAATGGTTGTGGCTGGATAGGGATTGTAATTTACGATTAAGAATTAAATTTGAACTATTATTTAACTAGTATTGTTTTGCTCTCATCTCCACTGAATTACTTTAATTCCTGCCCTTCAGTGCTTGACAAACGCTGGCTATTGTTTGTATCTTTCAATGTTTTTTAAATGTACGATTGATTATTAGTTCCAATTATATTAAGGAAAGATGTCATTATAAAAATAAGTATATGAGAAAAAAACTCTATTCATGTCCAAATAGTAAGGAAGTATACAAAAAAAAAAAAAAAAAAAAAAAAAAAACAGAGTTCTAGGTAAAAACAATATTGATATTAATATTACACATTAATCCTAAAGATTTTAATTTTTCAGAGAAAAGACCTCATAGCAATGAATAATGAATAAAATCTAGCGACAATAAAAAGGAGGAGAATTTTCAAAAGTATTAGTATATAAAGGAAATACCTTTTTTAATTTACAGCTCATATACTGAGACTATTCCATCAATTGACCTCTTAAAATGGTTTCAAAAGCGAAATTTTATTATAAAGTTTCCAAAAACATCATCAAAGTTTTAAGTAGATTTTTAATCAGGATTTTGAATGAAACAAACACAGCTGTATTTTATTATGATCTTAATTTATCTTTAAACGCATTGGTTAAATGATTTAATCTTCTAAGCCAGACTTGTTTACATAATATTTTAAGATTTTCTGTATTACTAGAGTTATTTGCTATTTCTTAATGTTCGCTTGCTGGCAACACTCCCGAAATTTTGTTCCGTATAATTTAGTTCAACCTCGAATGAGATTCTTGTATAATATTTGTAAGCCTTTTTTTCTTTATTTCCTGAGTTGCATAAATACAAATATATGCTCAAAATGCTAAAATAATCATTCATTCATGCGAAGAACGAATATCCAGCTTATTAACTACAATATTTTTATCAAACTATTGTTCCTAACATGTATATTAAAGTTTTTCTCATCAAATCAATATTTGGTACTAGATATATTTTATTTATTGGAAGTGACAAGGAAAAATTGAATTTATTGATCATTTTGATTGTTGGCGGTTAGTGGCCGCCGTGCAATTGGAGCGGGAAGTCATTAAAAGCCCCATTTTCCCTTAATCGGGAGGGGGGGAGGTGTTATGCGGAATAGTTCGAGCCTCACAGGATTTGTATGAGTGAATTATTACTGGACTTTGTAGTGAATAGATTAGGTACACAACTTTATGGATTAGGCTCTATTCACGAATTTCAGGGCCTAATGCGGTAGTTAGACCCTTTTAGATCTTTCCATCCACGAGTCTTGTGTATATAAACGTTCACTGGGCCTCAAAAAATCCACGTATGAGTTATTTTTGCTAGTAATTGTGTTAATAGATCACCTAAGATACGCGTGTGTCGATTCCTGATCAGATTAAGATGGTCATTCCTTCATTCCGGTCGGTGTAAGTAACCTCCAGTAGGTTATACGAATCACTTGATATTAATTCATTATTAATTAAATGTAACTGATAGCAGTCACCCGTCCAAGTGCTAAAATATATTTGCATTTAAAATTTATTAAGTTTTAGGATTAAAAAAATGCATTCTAGAAGTATTCTAACCGAAACTATAACTTCTTAACTCCAAGTTTTCGGAACTATTAGCCGATTAGGCTTTTTAAATTACTGTTGTATTAAGTGTACCTTCAATTGAAGGCCAGATTCTACCTCACTTTAGAATGCTGGTCGAGTTAACATCAGTGGACTGTATTTGAACGTTAATTACAAATACAATAAAATATAAATTGACATAAAAATCTATTAAAATTAATTACAAAGAAAAAATATATAAAATAACAAAAAATAAACAAATAATTTAAGCATGGTTGCAGGAATTAGCCAAAATAAAACAATTTTTGGTTAGAAGGGTTTAATGAATTTTGATTTATGGTCTATTGAAATTGAAGGTGTTGATGGTCATGATAAAAACTACTACCCCAACGAAGATAAGTATTATAAACGACTTTATAGAAAGTTAAAGTTCCTTTATTTTGAGTGTCGGCAGACATATGTGCCTCTCATGAATCTAGA
This sequence comes from Halyomorpha halys, assembly GCF_000696795.3. Classification (NCBI taxonomy): domain Eukaryota; kingdom Metazoa; phylum Arthropoda; class Insecta; order Hemiptera; family Pentatomidae; genus Halyomorpha; species Halyomorpha halys. Next base: position 22,707 of record NW_027111096.1, on the reverse strand, counting down.
GATATATTTTTTCAAAAATCCAACATTTTATACGAATAACTAGAAATTAACATTTTGTGAGTTTATTTTGTCAAATATCTTAACAACTCCTACAAAGATAAATACTATTAATTATTTTATAGTAAATTTAACTAGCTTTAATTTTAGTGCTGGCTGATATCTGTCAATAGTTTCTGAAATGAAGTTTTTCATAAATCAAACTTATTGTCCGAACAACTATAAATCAATTTATTTTAGCAAATATCTTGAAAACTACTTTTCCTACGAAGGTAAGGTTCATAAACGTCATTATAGACCATTAAACTAGCTTTAATTTGAGTGCTAATAGACATCTGTACGTCAAATAGTTCCTGAGATATAGATTTCTCAAAATAAATTAACTAACTACTAATCATTCAGTAGATTTTTAAGAAATTTTGCTTTTTAAAAAGCTATATCTCGAGAACTATTGGACGTAAATACCTCTTTTAAGACTAATATTTCAGTAAGTTTGCTCTTCTTTAAATAATGTTCTCATAGATATCCTAGTGTTGTTGGTTGTTTTAAAGATATTGAGCTCCGAATGAAAAATTAATGTTTTTTAAAGGTTTTGAAACAGCCGCCATTTTTTATTCCCCTTACCTATACTTGGCAGACTTATTAATTTTGACTAGTAATTATACATATTTTTCATTAAAGTAATAAAAAATTGGGGTGAGATAACTGCCATTTTTTCTTCCCGGCTCTTGTACTAGAAGGGGTTACCTCACTCCAATAATTCCTCCTCCTCTTGCTTTGCAGCCTCCCCCACTATTGTCAGGGAGACACTTCCCTAATGTTCTATTCACGCATGATGATTTTCATTGGAGAAGGGGAAAAGAGAGTGGCCAGAGAAAAAATGTATCTCTCACATTTTCTTTAGGTAGATAGAGGGATAAATGAATAAAACAGGTAGACATAGTGTCTCTATTTTAATATCTTGGCATGTGGCGATAGTGTTACTTAGACATATGCATTGCTAATTAACTAATTGAAATTAGGCATATATGTGAATTGCGGGGGGGGGCGGATGGGGGTCACCTTCTGTTCATCTTCCGTTTTAAAACGAACAACTGTGTTAATATTTCCCATATTAAATTATGAGCCTCAATTTTATTTTATTATTTCTAAAACTCTATAAGATATTTATTTTGATACAAAAGAATTTGTAACTGGTAAATGTAAATTTTTTTTATTATTTTGCTTATTAACTTATTGATAACTTATAATTGTTGCGGTGTTTTGGAATTGATCGCGCTGTTTAAACAAAAATTTTCTTTAATCATTAACTGATAATATAGAAATATTTAATGTGAATTTCAGACTAAGTCACTGGTGTGACCATAATTGTTAAATTTTGTTAAAATTGCTCTACAATGTCAAAACAATTCACTAGGCATGAAAAAAAAATAAAATGAACACGTGAATTGGTGTTGATTTCAATCTTTGGGTATAGTTCTCAAAAATCATAAAAGAAACTCGATTAACTTGTTCTTTCCTGAAGCGTGTTTGTTTTAACTGAAAAATAATAATAATAATCTTTACTGGACAATTTATTGGAAAAAGCTTTTTAAAAAAGGATGACAATCAATTGTTTAATTTGAGAAATAAGAAAACGTCAAGTTGTAGCAAGGTATTTAAAATCCAAAGACTATTCGACATCGTGGTTGTTGGTCAAACAGGAAGATTTAATGTATATAACTAAATCACTTTTGCTTAATTTTTGAACTTCATTGGCTAAATATTAATTATACTGATTAAAAGATTAATTAAGTTCCTAAAACTAAATTATTAAAGAAACCTAATAAAGAGGCTATCGTTGGTATTAGACAGCCTACCTCTTAGGCAGCTGTTATTTTATCCATTAACTAAGAGGGTTATTCTGAAATATTTTTTCTTTAGTTTATAGATGATATAAAAAAAAATTGAGATCAATGGTATCAAATATTGCATTGACAATTTCACATCAATACACTATCCTTGCGCTTATATATAACGCCGTCTTTATCTATCTACCCGCTTTAAATCAATTAACCATATCTTGGTTATTTAAAATTAATTCTTTAAGTTTAATCTAAGCTATCACTTAGATTTAATATAACTATTTTTCTTTTCAATATTTTTAGAATGTCTCCCCTTGCAGCAGAGGTGCACCATGTGTAGTCTCTGTGCCATATGTGTCTGTGGGCCTAACAATATGTTTATATAATTTTATTTTAGTTTTCAGAGCAACATTTGTGAACGGAATAACTTAAGGTTTGTAAAACACATAGTTTTCTAACATATTATTTTGTTATTTTATCATTATTATTTACTCATGAGCTATTATTATACTGCTTATTTATTACTAAAACTTTTTTTTTTTTGATTGGAATATGGTCCGGGTGCGGTCAAAAAAACTCAAATCGTTTTTTTTTTTGTGAAACCTGCTGCCCAAGGTTTTCTCAATTATTATTCTACTCTCCTAACCAAACAATTCACCCGTTTCGTTGCACCATAGATTCTTCCCCTTATTTTCTTTTCCAATATCTTTGCTTTATCTGCAGCGGACATGCACCAAATCTCTGCGCCATGGGTTGTGAGCGGAATAGATTGATCTGGAAAATCTTTCGACCAATCGCTGCTTCGCAAATTGGATCCTTCAACAATTTTCGTTTTTCCTCAATTGATTTCCTTCTCCAATGCTTAGTTTGCTATCCAGTTTTTTCTTTTATTTATTTTTTTATGATGAATCTATATCTTACCTAGATTCGCATTGTTTTTTGTACCTCCGAAAACATATAAAAGAATCCTGATGTGTTAGAATCCGGAAGAGGTAAAATAAAACGATACACAAGCGCCGTGATCTTAAAATCCAAGACATTTTCATTACCTCTGAAAATATTTAATTGGATCAGAAAATAATAAAAATATGAAAAATTAAAATAAACCGATGCGAGAGGACGTCATGTTTAAATGTATACGTGGTTCAATTTTTTTCTTTGTCCAATCAAAATTGAACTTATTTGCTAAAAAAATAAATTTATTTAAGAAGTCAAAAATAAAAATATTTAACAACCACAGCATTTAAATCATAAATAGCCACGATAGTGATAAAATGAACTTTACAAAAAAAAAAAACATAATGTTTAATAATCATTAATTTTAAGATCTCAGTTCATAAGTCTAACAATAATTATTCATAATAAAGTGAAAACAAGTTTTCAAACAAATAGTAATCAACTCAATCAATCGAAAACAATGATAATTAAAAACCTGCTAATCAGTTTTTTTCTTTCCAGTCTACTTATGTTTGATTAAGTGAAAGTAGGAGAGCAATGTTCACGTTTTAAACTTCAGGGCTATCACTGCATTTCAGAATCCCTGAACTCATTGAAATGTCTTATATCTTTTATGGATTCAATTTGAGGCCTAATTTTTCTACGACAATGATGTTTTCAATAATAGATTTTGTAATATCCTGTAGCCAGTACTAACACCATAAAAATTAAATAGTTTTTTTTTTAAGCTTTCTACTCAAACGTGAATACAGTAAAAATATTTTTCAAAGAGTTAGGTGAAACAAAAGTTAAGATTATTATATTATATTGAAATATAACAAATTCATGTTTTCCGGAGATCATATTACAACCAAGCTTACTCTATGAAAGATTCTTGAAAACTATTTTATTCAAGAAAAAGTTTATAAAATTGTATTAAAATATATATACACAACTATAAATTTGATGTGAGTTACATTGTAATGGCATTATTACAGTCTTCTGGAGAACCTACCTATTGATAAAACTACTATAACCTTTTGAGAGTAGAAGATCTAGAGACCATTTTCTTTTCAGAGCCCTAGGAGGATTATCACGCAATGAAGAAGAAGCAAGATTATTATTAAGCGGGTCTGAGTGGGAAGGATTGGTATGTGTTTCTAGTCAAATCGGAATTATATGCAGCTTTGAAGTCCTCGTGGATAGCTTTATTTGTGACTAAGTAAGGAAACTGAAGATCTTTGAGGATTTTGGATTGTAAGGATTGAATACGAAAGAAATTCGACGGTTTATTAGAGCCCTAAAGATATAAATATAAATGAATCTTTTGTAATTATTTGAATGTTTAGACCGACGAGTGATTTCCTTTTTTTAGTCTTTTAGTTGGATTTCAAGTTAGTCGTTTGTCCAGACTTAGTCTTAAGTAGTTAATCTGTTTGACTGGAATAAGTGGTGTATTATTATAGGATATTTTAGGGTAGGAAGTCATAGTTTACGACGAAGGGTAAATGTGATTGATAGATGGGTCATTGTTTAATATAAATATTCCCCAGGATGAAATGTTAGGCGATATTGCCCAAATTAATTGTTATTTGATGATATAGCCGGTTTGAATTGAGTGATCAGTGTTTAATATATTTTAAAATAAATGAAGAGTGGTGGTATAGTGAGATAAGCCCCTATTCTTGATTGAATAATAAGACACATGGTTACATAGTAGTATGTGGATTAGTATTTAATTTTCATTGTATATTGTAATGGTGTTGTATGAAATAATAAGTAGTATTATATATAATAATAGATGCTGTTTATTTGAGTTGAAGATGTTGTAGATTACTTGGTGAGCTATTGAGATCTTGGAAGTGCATATTTTTGTTCTCTTCTTGTGTCATCTTCCCTCTTTCATCCTGCCTCGTCTCAGTCGGGTGTAGTTTATTCACTCGTTGTGAATCTCGGCCAAAAACGATTTAGCTTTTGAGACAGTTCACTCGTCTCTGTTTCTTGACAAGGACAAGATGGCTACCAAAGCCCACTGCTTTATATATTTGCCCCTAGATAGCATCTTGAATTTCTCATATAGCATATTGAATTCCTATTAAAAAAGTGAGGGGGGCACCTTCCTCAAACAGTAATTATTTACTGATAGCACGCATGTGACGTCGACATACTTGGTGAGAACAGAATTAAGATGGATTTGGATGTCAGCTGTATAAACCTTGTAAATGATTAGAACTACACAACAACAGAATACTACACTGAGATACACTAGCAGAGTGAGGAAAAAGCACGATTGCAAAAAGAATTAGTACGTAAAAGTTTAAAGCACTTAGCACTTGAAGGACAGATTAGGTACGATATGGTTATACAATAGGAAGTTATGACACAATTGAACAAAATTCAGAACTCAATCCTATTAATGTTCCTCAATGTATAAGAAGGATGGTATATTATAGCTCTGATATATTATCCTGTTTTTCTTCCGCTGTTTTCTTATGTTGTTATTCTCTCTAATATATACACGCTCCAAAATGATGACGCTGTATTGAAATGACTTGTCGGATCAGCCATTTGCATTGTAATAACTAGTCAACTCGGTCATTAGTATAAGCCCCATTATATTTCATGTATACATTAATAAAAGTATTTACATTTTGACATGTTGTAACTTTATGAATTGGGGAGGGGCATCGTATGGATGATCCTTAGTTATGCTACTGTTGAGAAATATGCGCTTTTCTTGTTCAACAAAGTCACCTTACTCTGGATCACCATGAAGTGGGCGAAAGAACGAATCATATAACTTGATGAGGAAAAATAAATATTACCAAGAAATGAAATACTAACTGAATAAGTAGACAAAATACAAAGTTTCCCAACTCATATATCCCTAAATTGAATATGATTATGCATAAGTGGAGGATAAGAAAAGTTTGCTAGTTGCGTGGGAAGGAAGTTGTGAGCTTATCGACCCTTGAAGAACTTGTTCCATCAATCTCACATTTTTTATAGCCCTGGTGAAAGAAGTCTTCGATACTTGAAATCCTCTTTTTGAGGGCCTCCAAAGAAAATACTTGAGAATGTGTGGAATACAATTTGATTATTTTTTCTTCTGAGTTTTTTCTCGATCTATGTAGCCTTGCTACATTGATTTTAAAAAATCTCCCAGAAGCTTTCAATTAACGATCAAGTTACTCCATCTTTTAATAATTACTTACAAGCTGCTATTAATTTTGTAATTATCAGATTTCAATAAATAAATTAATCAAAAGGATTGTGAAAAAAATCTGTTGTGCCATTGTAAGCCTATTCTTAAGTGAATAGAACCAATAAGAAATTGCACATTCTTTTTTCAAACAAGTGGAAATCTAATTGAGTGTGCTGAAAAACAGTAGAAATATCATTTATAACTAAGTTTGTATAAGGTAAAAAATGGTCCCAAGAAAAAAAAAGACAACTTATATAGTGCTGTTCTGGAGATAATTAATGAGGTACTATAAAATTTGAATTTAATTTAATTAAAGAAATAATGACTTCTTCCCAAATATGAGTGAATAAAACTCAATTTATATATTTTAAAGAGTAATATAAAGTTTAAAAAATCAATTTTTGAGAAATTAAATTTGTGCATCTTTGGTACCCCAAAGATATATGGCTACACGTGTACACGGTTCTGCTGCAGGTGTCAGAAATAATGCTGGTGCGGGAGTATATTGCAAGTATTTTGAAACTGAACCAGCGGGTCGCCTATCGAGTAATTTTGAGGGAGACATCTATGCAATAAAACTGAGCGTGGAGGGACTGCTTAAAAGAAATGAATACGGAATCGTCATTTTATAGATTCTCAGGTACCGATCCGAACTTTGACTCAGAATGTTATAACTGACTTGGCTGTGGTCTTGGAGTGCCGAATGATCTTGGAGTAGCTACTGATCCAGGGGATCCCATGTAGTGCTGGATTCTTGGGCTACATTGGGTTCCTTCGCGCTACCAGATTGGAGGTAATGAAAAAGTAGATGCACTTTCTAAAAGAGGTTCTCTTCTCTCTAAAAGTCTCAACCAAACCTTACCCTATCATATGACTCTGCCAAAGGAATAATGGTGGTGAATAACAAACTTGTAGTTCGACAGAGGCAGGAGAGGGTTACGGAAGGTAAATCATGAACATCCTTGCTAGTGGAACCGATATCAAGGAACTTGCAAGAAGACAAAGTATAGCCTCTTTTAGATTGCAGACTTTCTGCCAAAACAACTGTTCACAATTGGTGTTTTTGAGAGCCTACTTTGCATTTTCTTCGATCATTTTTATATAAATTTTCACATATTTGAAATCATAATTAGCCACACTTTTGTTCAAATTTATTTCATGTTATATATTTTCTTACTTCGTTACCTTATTTTTGTGTTTGTATCTTTTTTAGAGCTAATGAAGCCCTGCTACGGGAGGCCGTTCCGGTTTCTCGCCTAAAATAGTTTTATTACTATTTAAGTTTTCTCTTTGACCTTTTTTGATTATTACTAATGTTTAATACAGTAGATAAATGCATCTGTTACGGTTGTAAGCATGCAATCTATTATTATTTGTGCTGCAGAGGTATAAATAATTCCTTAGGTTCACAGTCATTGTGGATATACTGCCGGCCCAGGCGTATTTATCTCTCTATTCAGGATTAGTAGCCAGCAGTCTGGCCAACTCTATTGTTGTGAATCATCAACCTCTATCATTCAACCTTCCTCCACGAGGTTTCTGCAAGCAGAGGTCCCCCTACCTGCTATAGTAAAATTATATTTTAGGAGTATATAGACAACGAAGGAAAAAATTGATTTCAGAAAAAAAAAACGCTGGGAATAAAAACAATTTTAAATAATTTTTTTTTTATTTTATTTATTTATTGATATTTACAACTGTATAAAAAAATACAACCAGTAAATTTGATCATAATGACATAATGATATGATACAAGATGTAAAGAAACTACCCAGTAGTAGAACTCTAAAAACAGTTTACAATATAAGGTCACGAGGCCTTTCTTCTTTTCAGGCGCCTCGGAGGATTCCCAGGAATGGAAGAGGAAGCAAGGTTAGAAACGAGTGGGTTTGGGTGGTTAGAGAGTTTATTATGTAAAGAATAATATCGGGTTCGGGCTAGATCGGTTACATAAGGAACATTTAGGTTTTATTAGAAACAAAATAAGGAGCATTGAGGATTTTACGAAGGATTTTGGATTGTAAAGATTGGATACGAGAGGAATTCGAAGGTTTAGTGGAGCCCCAAAGCTCAACTCCGTATGTCCAGATGGGCCTTATTATTGTTATGTAGATCAGTCTTTTGTAATGAGTTGGAAGTTTAGACCGTTTGTCTAGTAAGTGCTGTAATAGTCGGAATCTGCGTGGTTTCCTGTCTGGTTCCTGTTTGAGGATTCCAGGTTAGTTGTTTGTCAAGATGTAGTCCAAGATAACGAATCTGTTCTACAGGGGTAAGAGCCACATTATTAAAGTATACTGTAGGGAAGTCGGCAGGTTCACGACGAAGAGTAAATGTGATTTGTTTTAATAAATAAATTGCGAATACTTCCAAGAGTAAGTAAATATTAATATATTTGTATTCCAAAAATATTTGCAAATCATCATAATCGCATCTTTCTTTACCGTTGCCTAGTGTGGAGATTCCCTCTAAAAAGCTTGTCCCTCTCCTATACCTGCTCTATCCTTCTCCAGTCCAGCCCTACCTTCCTGAATTCTTTTATCCTGCCTCTCTCCCCGCTGATCCGTGATCTTCTTCTCTCCACTCGTATCTCAGACGTCATCCATATTCGTCCTAAGGAGTTATTTTAGCTTACTCTCATCATGAGTAGTACTGAGTGCACCTCGAAGTTTGAAATTATTGTGTTGTAAATCCTGTCTCTCCTGGTTCTTATTCAACCTCTCACAGATATTTAATCCTAATTTTCTGCTCCTTATGGTTAGATGTCAGAGTCCATGTCTTCGAGTAGTTAGAAAGGATGGGCAAGCACGTTTACTTCTTGACGGATAAGTTTTTTTTTTTCGTCTCCTCTCTTCTGCTGAGGAAACTGTTATGGGTCTATTCTTTTGTCTTTGCTGCACCTCAACAGCGATATAACCAGTTTCGTTATTCAGGAACCTAGATAATTGAAATAATTTTCTTAGACCTAAACGGTACAGAAGAGTCGAGTGCATAAGTATAAAGTAAAAATGTGATAAGGTTTTATCATAATATATTTTTATATTAAAATAATATGGATTTTATATAATTCGAAAGATTTTCCTTGATTAATAAATCTGAGTAAAACATAAACAACCACACTAAAGTTTTTTATGAGATGTATTAATTAAATAACATTATTATTGTAATTATCACTAATTATTTTTATTGTTTCTGCTTCCTATATTATTTGAAGTAGCGATATTAGTTAAACCCAATTTATACTTATTGCCAAATATAAAATTTTCATTAAAATCTTCATCTGATTTATGAACTTTTAACGATCACCAGTTGTCTCAAAACTTGTTATATAAAAAATCATAATTTGTTTTAGAGGAATAGTGAAATTTTCCAGGAACTTCTGATTCCTTGAAACAGATTCATTGACCTCGATGAATCCAGCTAAGAAATGTAAAAAGATAATGATTCTTTGTTTAAAAGGAATTTAATTTTATATCAGTTTATCTACCTCTACTAACTACAGCAGCCCTATTGTATGTTATTATATTGTATATTTTCTTGCAGTATTTGGTATTGAATGTATTTGTGAAAAATCATAAACTGCGAGAAAAACCATATCTAATGAAATCTCAAAGAATTTAAGATTCCCATTGTTGACAATAAATCAAGTTTAAATTCATGTAAGGGATTTGTGGATGTAGTTATCCTATCTAACATTTCTATATTTCACCCTGGCTCGAAACTGGCACTAGATAGTTGCAATTAACGAATATTAACTTCCTCTGGAAGTTCACTTTGTCATACTAGGCCTACTTTCAGCTGCATAGATGAACTACGTGAAGATAAAAACTCATAAAATCATCTTTGTTTTCATCTTCGCACACCTTACACATTTGTTGCTTTCCTTTGGCGCTGTTTTATCCCGGAATGCAACCTGCCATCCTTACTAACTTTGATATTGGAACACGTCGACCTAATTCAGATTTTAGGCTCTGTAAGTTTCAGTTTATTGTTCCTTAAAAGCACATTTGGACACAGACATGAACATAGATTTTGTTGGATTGATAGTTATTCCTTTTCGGCTCAGAGCTTCCTTATATGAATATGGCTTCTTTCTTCTTGCAATCATAAGGACGTCTGTGCGGAATAAATTTTCCAATTTCCTACTCCCAATATAGAGCTCCTAGGGTTTCTATTTTGTTCTATTCATGAATATTACAAACTATAATAAACTTGAGTTCTATCATTGTTTTGCTGCCGCTATGACTCGGAATGTGCGCCAATAACACTAACACTTTTAAAAATATATTTTCCGAAAACTAATGGCATCATCATAAAACTCTAGGCTCTAACCATAAAGGTACCCAAGAAAGCAAAATCAACAGATTTGTAGTGATCTGGGATAAAAGTCTCAACACATGGGAGAGAAAAACTAACAATGAACTGCTTACAGAGGTCAATCAATATCTAACGATATGAAGGTGGGTGGGGCATGTGGCTCGAAGCAATCCATCAGGACGCCTCTCCCCAACAATGAATGCCAGTATAGTAGACAAGAGACCACGCGGGAGGCCAAAAACCAGATGGATCGAAAGAATCAACAAAGAAGCGAAAGAGCTGCATGCACATAGGTGTGGAGAAGGCTGGTTTTGGTGGCCAAACGCAAAAGTTGTGAGTTTGAGCTCATTTTTTCAAGCATATTATGATGAATACTCACTCACAGCCTCCCTCCGGGCATTTGTGATGACCGTTAGCCAATGGGTGGCACTCACAAAAACAGTCGCGGCAGTGACGAACCCACCCTATGAAAACCACGTCAAGAAACGCACGATGTATTCCGGTCTGTCGTGTCTATAAAAAAAAAATAACACATTATGTGCAAAAAAAGACTATTATAACTTTGACGTTTCTTATCTTTATCCAAATATTTTTGCTCAAGCTGTGACCATTATCTTCTAAAAAATCTATAATATGGTATTCATGTTACCGAAGAAACACTAATATTTAATAGGTTAGTTGGGAAGACTATGAGGTACTAAAAGCAAAGGCCGAAATGTACATTTATATTATTATTACTCAGCACTTAGAAGTATGAAACGAAATATCAGAATCCAATGGAAACTCCTGGGTTATTTGAGGTGGCAAAATTTACAAAATCAACGATATAGGGTCACTATTGTGGCCAAGCGAAAATCAAATTGTTATGGTTAGCTTTCCTGGACGTAGAGTACATTTTATGTAAAGGACATAGTTAGTTTGAAGATAACTTAATGCCATTGTATTAAAAGCTTCTTCAACTTCATAATTAGTCTTTGCTGTCCTCAAAGGAAATTCTTGACATATACTCATTTATTTTCCTGAGAACCTCTTACAGTAGCTCTTATACCATCTTTATTCTCAATGAGCTACGCGAATGAAATTTATTCTGCCGTATTATTCAGCTTAATTTTCATATCTGCCTAATATCAAGCTTCAAAAATAGGAAAAAAGAAATTACTGAACAAATAAATTTTGAACTGTGTGTAGAACAAAAACAGAAAGTCCTGAAAGAACTTCAGTGGATGCTTCTACCAGCGACGATATAGAAAACTTTCCACAACTTTTTGATAGCTCAAAAACTTTTATTTGACCAATCAACTGTATGCCGTGCGACTACCAGAAAATAAAAAAAATATGTTCAAATATTTTATCACGAATCAAAGTTGAAAAAATAGTGATATTAAGCACATTTCCATGAATTCGTATTTTATTAATAGAGTGTTGTAATTAGCTGAAAATAGATACTTAAATGGACATTGCAATTCCTGGTTTACGGTTACGAGGCCTGGGGTGCCGTATTGTGTACGAAACTGAAAAAAAAAATAGTAATATCAAAACAAGGTTTTAAGAGTCGCAGTTGATGCTCCTTGTTGTATAAGAAATAGTCAATAGGAATCAATAAATTAATTCATCAAAAAACGTTTTACAAAATTCCATTCCCGGTTACAAGAAATTAAAGGTTCATTAGCTTACAACGAAAGAATTTCAACTTCAACTGGAAGACATTCTGATGCAAGAAATACTCATATGAACTCTTTATTTATTATTATTATTTATTTATTTTCTTTTTCCTCAAATTCTACTTTTGGTAACTGAAAACAATTCAGTTATTTATTTCATTAATAGTATGAAGAAGACGATCAGGGTTGCGGTCAAAATATCACAAAAACAATAATTTTTTCTTTTTAGCCTTGATGAAGCTCTTCAATGTGGGGCGAAACGTCGGAAAATAAAGAGTTATTTACTATTTTTGTTTTTCTTTTGACCGTAATCCTGAAAATTTTCATTATTTGAAATAATACGGTCAATTATTTATATACATATAATAAATTATCATTATTACTTCTTTAACTATTTTATTTTGAATATTATTTTTTTTTCTAATGAGGAGAAGATGGTTGGGGGTGCGGTCAATGAAACACAAATAAGTATGATTAACTCATCCACGGTCAACTATCTCTCATAATTATTTTTTTTCTAGTTTAACTGTATTAATTACAATTATTCAATAATCATAACATTGTAAATCATTAGTGGTGTCTACAATAATGTATCGTACTACTCAATGCTCAATCTTTAACCAATATGTAGATCAGAACATTTGGATTTTTATATGAGCTACAAACATGCATAAAATAAAACAGTAAAAGTTTCTTAACTGTCATTCCTTTAAAACGGAAACCTCTATTAACGGCGGATAATTTTATTAAGGTCACAGATGGATTTGAACCCCTCTAAAACGAAACCCCTCCACTCTGGAATCCGGATACCAATTTATTCTCTATTAGCACTTTTCACACCATAACGGACAATTTCTTTTTTTAAGTGGCCGGTGTCGTGATTATAAGGTTTTCAGCAATTGAAACAAAAAGTAAGGAAAAATAAATTATAAATTTTTCAAAAATGTCTTAACTGATTTTAAAACTGTTATTTGAATGTGGGTGATACGAAACATAAAACAAATCATTGAGATCGGACATTTATTAACAAAGATAAGTACGCTGGTATATAGAACGTTTTGATAATTTTTTATATAATTTACGTATGTAAATTTTTAATTTTCAGTTAATTGATATCGAACATTCAATTTATATTGAGTAAATACTGGAAACTAGCAGTTACTGGGTCAGCTAATTACCAATAAATTTCAATGGAAATTCATGATGAATTAAATCATTCAAAAATAAATAAAATTTCTAAATAAGATGAAAAAAATATATATGACTAGCAGAAGATCTATTAATAATAATTTCTTCCTTTTATTTATACTGAAACAGGGGACTTGCAATGTAATTCGTTAAAAGAATTCATAATCATTCATCTAAACTTCGTGCGCGAACATAACCTACAGTTTATGTACAGTCTTTTCAAATTCTTAAGACTGGTTATCATTGTTTAAATAAAATCAAAGGGATCTTATTTAAGTCATCACAACACTCAATTGCCTTAAAAGTACAACGTTTTTGCCAATTCGTACCTCAATTGATTATTAACAATTTTAGCAGATAACATTATTATTAATAAAACAGCATACCTAAATACAAATTTACACTCAAATCAATTATTTAGACAACTTTTTGCAGGTTATTCTGCCCAGGTTACTAGTTCAGTCAAAATTACTCTATGTGACAATAAAACATTAGGAAATCATATTAATTTATTAACAAACTAACCTTAGCTTAAGTCTAATTACCTATTTTTGTCACTCTTTCATTAATATTAAAACTTTTAACTCTATTACACTTTGCTATCATAACAATATTTGGAACTTTCCTTACACTCAGGTCAAGCATAACATTTATTTATTTCAAGTGTATTTTGGTTAAATTTCTAATTTATTTTATTATTAAAATGCATATCAAAGTTAATTATAATTATTAACATTAATTTTTACCCATATTTTTCATAAATTATTTTTTCCTAAAATCTCTACGTAGTGTTGGTTTACTGTATAATTTATTTTTTCTTATATGTAAATAGACTCAAGTATTTTTCTTTTTAATGTATTATTTTCTTTATGAAAAATTATTTTAATGTCAGAATGCAATTTTTGGCTCGTTTTATTAGGATTCTTGTTTTTTATGGGTAAAAATCTATGTTAAAATTCTTATTTTTTTATTATTAAACTTCATATATTAACATAAATTTTTATACTTAACAAATAAGGAGAAGGATTCCTATAAAACAGCATTGGTGCATCATACAGCCAAAAACCTAGTGTCTAAAATTTAATGTCCTTAGCGCTTATCGCGTCAAGTTAGATACTATGAGGTTTTTGCCTTCGACTTAAAGACACGTGCAGAGACAGACTTATTTTTAGCGTTAGTTAATTAATAACTTAGCAAAGAGAGTTCATCAGACTGGTCCTATAAGGAACTGAGCCTGGCAGTGTTTGTTATCAGGCCGAGTCCACGCTGAGCTGATAGTAACACTATCCTCTCCAGCTCCAGCTTATTTAATTCTTTCTAATGGAGCCGAGGCTTAGTGTCTGGAGCGAGCGGTCTACCCTAGGGAGAGACGTGTGTTGTGGGAAATAAAAACTTCTCATTTTATAGGTCAGGTGGTTATTTAATAGTTTAACTCTTTTATTTGCAGATCATACTATCCAGCCGTTTGCAAGTTTGTTGGACTTATATGTCTGTATGTATATATATAATAAGATAAAATATAAGATAAAATATAACATACCTAATAATATTTCTGAAATTACCCTTTTATACAAAATAAACTCATATCAATATTTAATAACCATAAACAAATTATAATAATATAACATCAGACCCCATAAAACTTGTACAAATAACTAATTTTGTCTATTATCTTTATGAATATCAATTTTGTCCAATGTTTAATTAAGCTATACTTATATACTGAACATTAATAGAAATATCTCACCTATTTGTATTATTCAAGTATTTGAACAAAGTTTCATTGTTGGGGGGTCCGAATTATAATTTACTGGTATCGCTGGAGTAGACTGTATTTGAAATAATTATAATTGTAACGAACAACATGAAATAAAACCTCTATTATTTTAAAAGGTATGAAAAGATTAAGTTTGTTTTGTGAAAAGGGTTACAATATAGTTGTTAGAATTTGGATCAATTTTGACTATCACTAAGTTTACAAGGTATTAGAGGTTACTTTTCCTTTCTTCTCTGATCCTGTCGCCACCGCCCCTCTTGCCTGAGTGTGGTGAAGTTCTACTCACTCATGTTTCTTTGTAGAAAGTGGTATTGCCTTCTTAAAATGTGCTTGCTCTTTTTTACCTGTACAGGCCAATATGACTATAAACTCTCTGCACTTCCATATCTACTTGAGGGCAACATATCCAAGTCCCATTAAAAAGTACTTGAGTGAGCATCCCCAAACTGTGAATATCACTCTAATTATTAAGCGCTTTTAAAATATTTATAACCCAGACAATTGTTATTTTATTAAGAGTGTACTTGCTGTTTTTGTTTTATCGGATATCTTGAAAAAATGTAGTGTTTCTGATTCTGTTGAAGTGTTGCCCTCACCCGGTAGGGTCGTATTTGTTCCTCCGGGAAGACTGCCGAGAAATCGTTTCCTCCCTAAGAAGCTCTTTTGAGGTGTCTCTACGTATTAGATATTCAGAAGGTGGTTCTTTTATTTTTATACATTTTCATTGGTTCAAATTTTTTAAGGTTTGTCGCCGCTTCAATTATTTTTGATCCTCCATCTTTTAAAGGAACGCAACTGATGGTTGGATGTGTTGTACAGAGACTTGTTAATTCAATTTTATTTTTAAAGTTCGGAGAACAAGGTTTGCTTAAGGCCGTTTAATACTTTTTAACTCTCAGGAGTTAAACCTCTTCACTAGCGTATATTTCTTAACCCTACAATAGTTTCAAAATAGAACGAATTTCATCTATAATTATTTATATCGCCTTTATTATGACATTGCTACGTTAATTTATTGTTATTATTACAATTACATTGACATTGGTCATGGTCAGCTGGGCCTTATCATAATAATATATATGTATATGTAGTGATTTTTATTAAGACATTTCTTAATATTATATTTATCTGAAAAACCGAACAAAATTACATTTAATTTTACTAGCTTTAAAGCTTAAACAAAAAAATCATTTTTCCATGATACGTATTTGCTAACTTTTGCTTAGTTAAACCTTAGGTTAATGGTAATTAAAACTAGACGAAACACTTAAGTATTTTGTATGTTGGATCATTAAAATTAAAATTCATAAATTTACAGAAAAACAAATCATAAAAAATAGTAACGGTTGAATGTATTTTCAATTCTATGACTCGTAACTCCAGTTTTTTATTAATTATTATAGTTATTTATATTCTCTTAGTATGCTTCGTTATTTTTTTTATATCACTTTAAAAAATTTTCTCAGTACATTCTTATAATCTTATGCTTTTCAATGTTTGTATCTTGTTCTCATTTAGCCCTGAAGTCGTCCTGCTATGTGTGGTGAAACGTTGGATATTAATAAATATATTTTTTCTGCTATTTCGTATACTTTTTTCGACTGCCACTGGGACCATTTTCCTAGAGTGAATTACTTTTAACTAATAATCTTCTTATATTTTAATACATCATTCAAAAGATGACTTGTCTCTATCATCGTTTTGTCTAACACCACGTGATTTTTTCTGACTTCCAAAATTTTTCAAGAGATCTATAGAATGATACGTTGATGTTTATTTTTGTTAGAATTTATAAAGATATTTTCGGGTTATGAGGCATGGTACCTTAAGAAAGGATGTGTAAAGAAGCTGCTTTATTTTCATTTCAGATCACTTTATATTCACAAAACATAGTTATATTTGCTTTTAAAAAATAGTTCAATTTCAAAATGTATCGTATTTAAATTTAGTTTTTTTTTTACTTAGTAGTGTTGAATTGTGAGAAATACTGCTGCTCTTGTCAACAAGTTACCGCAATTCCAGTAGTTATTATACACGTTCTTAACGTTCACTCAGTTTCCAACCACTCTTTCGTATATCGAATTACTATTAGTGATTTATTTATTTTTTTTACTTAATCTAACATAAATATGAAATATATATTAAGGAAAAGGATTGTGAACGTGCAAATTCTCTAATTCTATTTTTCTACGGAAATAAACGTTTCTAGGTCCCCTGAGAACAAATAAAAGTCTCGCAAAATGATGTGTTCAGCCTAGCTGAAAAACTAAAGGAAACCAATATCACATATTTAAGGCTGATATAAGCCTCAGATGACAGCAACTCTTTCGATAAAATCGATTTACTGAAAGTGCTACTCTATTGAATCGATTTTTAACTTTTACAAACAAATATTTTCTAACTCTGGTTCCTCTTCTATTCCTGAAAATCCTTGGTGGCGCCGGAAAAAAAGATGACCTCGACACCTTCAATATAGAAATATTCTTAGAGTGCTAGCAATAAATAAATAGTTGGCACTCAAATAAATAAATAGTTGCCACCCAATAAATAAATAGTAAAAAAACAATTTTTTTTCATCTTGACCATCTCCTTCATATTCAAATACGGTCAATCATCTTAACATAATATGCTTTAAAAATGTTCTGACTGATCGTTCGGATAGTAGATTAGTGCCAATAGTTTCGCTGCACGGATGTATCATATCATTATGATCTTACATCAAATTTATTGGATGTATTTTTATGTAAATATAGTTGTAAATATCATTATATAAATAATAATAAAAAAATATACCACGTGACTAAAGTCATATAAAAGTTGCGAATCTCTATATCAGGATAATATTTTATCTACAAACGCCGTGTCCGTTGCCATGATGTCCACTCTTGTCTAATCTAATATCTAGTTATTCTAAGCCATTATTTGCAGTGAAAATGTAAATTCCATATTTTTAATATATGTCTGACAACACACGCTAGAACATAATCAACATTTATTACAGAATGAGTGCCTTTTTTTTATATGAAGTTATTTAGTGATTCATTACTTAATCATAGAGATAGAAGATTAGTTTGGTATAAATATATTATACTCATGTTTTTAATGTTAACGCTCCTAAAGATGGCAGGTGTGCCTATAACATTTTTCAATGAATTTATCCATCAGTGAATCACATCATTTCATTTATGCATTCAATGTTAAATTACTCGATAAAAATTACATCGACACCACACCCTCTTTACACTACACCACGCCTACTTATACAATATTTAGATGAAATTAGACTCAATTAATTCTACTGCTATCCTGAAAAACACCATAAAAAATGTTGCAATATCGTTTATGCCTTTTTAAAATTTTTTAGTTTAATTTTAATTTGTTGTCAATTTGAAGCCTACTTTCACATTTAAAAATACATATTATCATGAAATTTGGCAGAATGTTTCTATGTTATACCTAACAGCAGGATGAAATTCCATTTGTAACCTATCTCATTCCCTGAGATAACTAAAAATATTTAAATATAATATTTTTTTATAAATTCAAAAAACTACATTATTTAGAGTCTCAGAAATGGTTGAATGCTCAGATTTGTTTTAAAATAATTTTAAATAAGTTAATTTAACTATCGTATCTAATGGAAGAATAACTTCTAACGTAATATGTTTAACGTAAGTACTTGTCATCTTTTTAATTTCAAAAGACATTCTTATATAATGAGGTGTAGATAGTTGACCGTCGATTAATGATTGGAGAAGTTTGTCGGGGGGTGTGGTCTGCAAAGAACAACATAAATAAACAAAACCATATTTATTTATTTTATGCCGACGTTTCGACCTGAGTTTCAGGTCTTCATCAGGGGTTATGGCGTAGAAGGTAGGCCTGCAACTCTGTAAAATTTTACAGAGTTGCAGGCCTACCTTCTACGCCATAACCCCTGATGAAGACCTGAAACTCAGGTCGAAACGTCGGCATAAAATAAATAAATATGGTTTTGTTTATTTATGTTGTTCTTTGCTGACCGCATCCCCCGACAAACTTCTCCAAACATTCTTATATATTTTATTAAAAGCTTTTTGATATATCCATATTTTTACTATTTACTATCCTTAATTTAAGAGTATTTTAAAACAAATTCGACCATTCTATCATCTCCGAAACTCTTGATAAAGTAGTGCTTGTAAAAAAAAAACTGTTTGAGGATTGAGATAGAATATTTAAATAATTTTTAACTACTTTCATTTAAAATGCTTAAACTCTTGTCAATCTTCATGATAATATCATTAATAGTTTTCAACAAATATTTTGTAATGATAAAAGTACTAATTAAAGGCGCGCTTTCCAAAGAATCGAATAGGACCGGATTAAAAATAAATTGCAAATAATAGGGAATAATTTTTTGCAAGGTGTTATCATGATTGTAACAGAATAAATTTGGCAGTGCTTTCATCAAAATATAAGAGAGCGGGGGTATCGTGGTCTAGATGCTTTGACATAGAAAGAGTCTAATGCTTTTACTTTAGATTCGGCCTCTCTAAAGCTGACTTTTCATTCTTATTTTATCTCTAACAAAGGGAGTCATCTTATATTCTCTGATTTCTATTCTAACCTCTTGTTTGGAGTAGTTAATTATTATCAATGATATTCTTGTGGTCATTGATATCTAAAACCATTTATAATTGGATTGGAGTTCCTATTAACTAGACGATTTGAAATAAGGGAGCCCCCACACTATAAGCATCACTATAAGACTCACTAGCGAGCTGTGGTCAAAAGCAGATGAGAAAGAACTTTCTTTTCCCTAAGTAAACAGCATCTTTTCTTCATTCTAATTCGGTGGAAAATCATGAGTGAGTAGAGAAATTTCTGAAGTACCCTCCAGCAGCCGTGGAGAGGGGGGATGGAGGGATGTGGAGGAGAAGAAGAAAGAAGCATGAGTAACTCACCTTCCTTCTATATATGATTCACACCATCATCATCAATATGCATATCTACAGTTTTCATTGACCTTTAATCAAAATTGATTTACACACTTTAACCATAAATGTTTTGTTTCGGCCACCTTTCATACGCTGTAGTTTAACATTTAATATGTAACTCTTGTTCAACTAACCTAAAAATTGTAAATGAATTCTCCTTCTGTTACCGTGTGCCTTAGTTTCATTTCAATTCAGCCCACTAACAATATCCAACCGACCAATCAAAGGTGAAGTAACGCCTGACCTTGGGTTGAAGGTGCACTTCACATTAGTGGTTCTAATGTTTTTAAGAGTAATAGGTTTCGGTAAATTCCAAGGAAATAATGTAATCAAGCGGGATTGTATAATACATTCCTACATGTTCTCGATAGTTCATCCGGGGTACCAGAGTTATTAAACATTTTAGATTACCCCAGGCAAGGGAAAAAAAATATATATTTTTATTTTTTTTAGGTTATTATGTATCTCAAAAAAGAAAATTAGTTTTAAAAAATTTTCTGTTATGCATTGGTTAATCTTCATATTTCCAAAGCTTCACTTTTCACACATATACATTTTGATGGATTTAACTGAATTTGACAATTTTTTTTGTACAGATAACACATGGATCATATTACTAATAACTAAAATAAACATTTTTCAGAAATTTTTTTATAGGAATACGATTTAAAAAACCCTTCTAATTGTATAAGTTTAAATTAGATTGATATTTTTTAAGCATAACACTAATTTCTATAGTGACTATAGTTTTTATCTAATTCAAAATTTTATTTTTAAGTCAACTCAAAAAAAGATTACCCAAAATAAATGTATAAATATGCTTTGAAATACATTAAAAATAATCAGTATATATACAATACATTCATCAATCATACTGTTTTGAACAGAAATAAAGAAATATATAAATATCCACAACGAGTAAATTGAACACGATTTACGACACTAAACAACTGAAGAATAAAATTGCGGAACCTAATTCGATGTTGTTTCAGGTTTAGCCTACTTTACTATACATTGTCACTGTACCATGTCGTTTTATATATATGTTAATTAATTTATCTGTCACCCCTGTGAATATGTGGGTTAAGTCGAATTTTGGTCAAAATGAGTTAAGTGGTCTAAGAGAATCACAGAGGCAACATCTTCATTGTGCATAAGTGTCTAAGTCAGTCAACGGTAGTATTGACGAAATTTCGATGATTTACCACAAACACCTGATTTTACATAAATGTTCAAACTTTAAAAGTTGTCCCCTGAAAAGTAAGGAATTTTGACTTAACCACATATTCACTGGGGTTTCAGATATAATATATCATTACAAACTAACTAATAGTACATTGAACAAATTTCACTTTTGGCCCTAATATAGTTTCTTCCGTTCAGAAATTCTCGATTCACAGTTTTTCTAAAACCATTTTTTTTTTAATTTATGTAAAAACCTAAATGTTGTGAGCTACACTTGGTACTCGACACTCCAGATGGGTAAAAATAGGTTAAGTTTAAAATCTAAAGTGAGATATAACTGGATACTCTTACTTGTTATGCAAC
The DNA here is from genome assembly GCF_000696795.3 of Halyomorpha halys. NCBI lineage: Eukaryota > Metazoa > Arthropoda > Insecta > Hemiptera > Pentatomidae > Halyomorpha > Halyomorpha halys. The sequence goes on along the minus strand of NW_027111096.1, from coordinate 1,258 downwards.
AATATTTGCGTAATTCCTTAAATATTAATAATTTACCATTAGTTAAGCTGCTAGCAATATTTTAGGAGTCAATGGCTATAAACTACAATATATACGGTGATTAATTAGAAGTAATTGTAACAGTTGGAACTGAGTGTAATAAAATCTTTTATGATCAATATCTTTGAAGTTATGTTTTTTTTTTTTAATTTAAAGCAATGATTTTAGAAACTTTAACCTTTTGTTGGCCTTTCTTTTGTCTTTGTTGTTGCCCACACATAATTTTCTATTTCGTTAATAACTCCTCATTTTTTTCTATAGAAGATTTAAAAAAGAATTACTTCAAAGATTTAAAAAAATGATGTCAAAGTATATTTTAAGAGCTTTGTTCAAGACTAATGGATTCTTGGAAACAACTACAATTTCTATTCGTAGATGTTTTAAAAACTATTTTCCATTTTTTTTTCTTCATGCATTAGCTCTAAAGTCCATTAGTGAAAGGGCTTCCAGAGGTTTTACTGCTGATGGTTTGTAATGCCATTAGAGCAAATGAGTATTCAGATACTGAGAATTACAGTATATATATATTTTTTTTTTGAAGACAATAATAAATTGTTAAAACCTAAATATTGCTTTGTATATGTTGAGCTATTAATATATAAGCAAAATATCGCGTAAGATATATACAAGAGTAATCCTATTAAAAGCGGTGAACCTCGATTGCACTGTTAGCTGATTCGCCCATTGGCTATTGTAATAACTGGACAAACGTAGCACGATGGTCGCTTGCTTTTTTTTTCATTCGCGCGACAGACCGTGGAGGTCCAAAGCCTCACGCGATGTACTTAAGAAATACATCACGCGTTTCCTGACGTGGTTTTCATAGGGTGGGTCCGTCACTCCCACGCCTATTTTTGTGAGTGCCACCCATTGGCTGACGGGCCTCATGGGGGGGGGGGGGTAGATTGTGAGTGAGTATTGCATAATTTTATGCTTGAAAAAATCCTGGGTAGGGCCGGGCTCGAACTCCCAATCTATGGGTTGGCAGACAGGCGCGTTACCACCCTGCTACCGTCGCTTGCTTGGACTTTGAAAAAATTTTTTTACATAGGATATAGTGAAAAAGACACTTCTATAACCTTATATTTATTTTTTAAGTCAATAAAAGTTTTTACAGTTTCCTTATTCGAGAAGATATCACTGTCCAGTGTAACTTAAAAAAAACAACAGTTATTTTGAAATGTGCATGTAATCTTAGCTGTATAGATAAATCTATATG
>NW_027111095.1:2929-3362 GCF_000696795.3 Halyomorpha halys | reverse complement strand
CACGATAGTTTCTGAACATACCAATCTGCATACAACTACTTAACATAATTTTGAAATAAACAACATTTTTTATAGTTCTTCATTTTTGTAAAAAGTATATACCTCAAGTGGGGATTTCAGGAACAAAAATGATATTTTAATATACTATTTTTTTTAGTAATGTTTCGGCTAAATAGCCATTTTCTAACCATTTATTATCATAGTCCCTAAAATACGTATGATTTAAAAAAAAACAACAAGTATTTGTTAAAATTATAATAACAGTTCTCTCCTTTTTCATTTCAGAAAAACTCTGGCGATTGTGACGTGATTATTAATGTAAAACTATTCTCATCTTTCTCTCAAAATTCTTCAAACGTTTCTTCTAACTTATTTAAGAAGTAACCTTTCACTATGACATATATAAATGCAACAAAGGATTCAATTTGTGCTT
>NW_027111095.1:0-513 GCF_000696795.3 Halyomorpha halys | reverse complement strand
GTATGTTAAAATAGAAATTTTGTTCCCGAAATTAAAGTAAGAATTTATTTCTAGAATAATAAGGTCGTATACAATGGTTCTATATTATGCTATATATAAAGACATCCTCAACAGGCAATATCATTACCACTTGGGCAGCAACAGGATACATCTCAGCAACACGTAACCGTTTCTATTGTTCCTGTTTATTTCTTTATTGGCAATTAAAAATTGATTTTTGATATGTTATTATTTAACTAGCAGTTGCGTGTGGTATCACCCGCAATCCATTTGATTATCCCTATCTGACTCTACTATCCAGCAATGTGTGGTGGACGTTGTCTATTCTTCATCTTCTCAGGAGCGAGGAATGTACTGCGTGGGAGTCTTTTTCGAAGTAGAACAACTTTTGATGGAGTCTGACATCGCAACTAATCCTAACACTATCCTCTCAACTTACGCTGATGACACATGTGAGCTCGTAGTCAATAATAATTATTTATTTGTATGTCACACTCATATCGCAACCCTCGA
>NW_027111094.1:0-2256 GCF_000696795.3 Halyomorpha halys | reverse complement strand
TAGTCGTCTATTCCTTCTTAAGCTTTTACTTTATTTTTCTGAGAATTTTCACAATCACAATTTTATTCTTCCTAATTTACTCTCTGAGACCTTCTCCAGTGATCCGCTACCCACGATCGGTTAAACAAACTAAACACAAATTTATCATTTGATACCAGTGCAAAATCAAACCAAGGACATAATAGTCGCAGCAGTAGACCCGTTTACAGAAAAACAAATAAATAAATAAATTTAAAAACAAAACAAAAAGTTAGTTAAGAAAAATACTTGAATGAATAAATAACACAAATCGACAGGTCTAAATACTAAAAAAAAAAATTAAAAAAAAGCTCATGGGCTCAGATTCTTTGCCCTGCGTTCCATAGGCCCTCTAAAAACAAAGAAGTTCAATAGCCTCTAGAAAAATCAAGCAGTTTATCTCAGACGGACTTCAAGAAATTGACTTTGAAGAAGTGATTCATAACAAATAAAAATCAAGAAAAGTTCCTCTTTAAGGTGTTTGGTAACTTTTCAAATGCCTTAAATATGATAAAGAATTTCACTACCATGTTTTATTTCTGTTGATAATCCAAAGTTATTCAAAAAATAATAGGAAGGATCCTTAATCTTTAGGGGTCCTATATACTCCATTTATAAAAAAAATCCGTTCTTTAAAAGATAAAATGATTAATTAATGCCAATTTTTTTTCTGTAAATCTGTTTTTTTATAATAATAATAATATTTATTTAATGCTTAGTACCACAATCTGCCAAAACTTGGGCAATCAGTAATGGTGATAAATGATATCATACATAACAAAATTTTTAAATAAATACATATAATTAAATAATAATAAAATCTATATAATTATATAAACCGAAAGACAAATCAAATCAACATAATCAAACTAATAAATGAAGTAATAAGGAGAAAATAAAATAACATTATGTACTATAGTAAGACTCTTAACCTGAGGATCCCTGAGCCCACTCAATCCCCTACGCATGAGGGGTAGAGCAGGGATCTTCGAGATCCCAGCGTATCCCTCTTTCCGTGTCACTGGTAACAAAAGCAGTGGAGGGTAAATCTATTAGAATTCATTTTATGGTCAACAACCTCTGATTTTTCTAACCTTATCACATTAATTATTATATCATTGCCATTTTTGCTCAACTGTAAAATATGTATGCATACCCGTTTGGAATATTTTATACTGCATAATTACGTAACCAAATTAGGATGATTGTTTTTTGTTTAGTCGTCTATTCCTTCTTAAGCTTTTACTTTATTTTTCTGAGAATTTTCACAATCACAATTTTATTCTTCCTAATTTACTCTCTGAGACCTTCTCCAGTGATCCGCTACCCACGATCGGTTAAACAAACTAAACACAAATTTATCATTTGATACCAGTGCAAAATCAAACCAAGGACATAATAGTCGCAGCAGTAGACCCGTTTACAGAAAAACAAATAAATAAATAAATTTAAAAACAAAACAAAAAGTTAGTTAAGAAAAATACTTGAATGAATAAATAACACAAATCGACAGGTCTAAATACTAAAAAAAAAAAATTAAAAAAAAGCTCATGGGCTCAGATTCTTTGCCCTGCGTTCCATAGGCCCTCTAAAAACAAAGAAGTTCAATAGCCTCTAGAAAAATCAAGCAGTTTATCTCAGACGGACTTCAAGAAATTGACTTTGAAGAAGTGATTCATAACAAATAAAAATCAAGAAAAGTTCCTCTTTAAGGTGTTTGGTAACTTTTCAAATGCCTTAAATATGATAAAGAATTTCACTACCATGTTTTATTTCTGTTGATAATCCAAAGTTATTCAAAAAATAATAGGAAGGATCCTTAATCTTTAGGGGTCCTATATACTCCATTTATAAAAAAAATCCGTTCTTTAAAAGATAAAATGATTAATTAATGACAATTTTTTTCTGTAAATCTGTTTTTTTATAATAATAATAATATTTATTTAATGCTTAGTACCACAATCTGCCAAAACTTGGGCAATCAGTAATGGTGATAAATGATATCATACATAACAAAATTTTTAAATAAATACATATAATTAAATAATAATAAAATCTATATAATTATATAAACCGAAAGACAAATCAAATCAACATAATCAAACTAATAAATGAAGTAATAAGGAGAAAATAAAATAACATTATGTACTATAGTAAGACTCTTAACCTGAGGATCCCTGAGCCCACTCAATCCCCTACGCATGAGGGGTAGAGCAGGGATCTTCGAGATCCCAGCGT
>NW_027111093.1:181657-182104 GCF_000696795.3 Halyomorpha halys | reverse complement strand
ATATATTTGTGGCATGTAATAATTAACACATAAAATTTGATTAATTATGAACTTAGGTAAATTATAGCCTTAATTGATTTTAAAAGAGTTAAAAAAGTTTTTATATCGTGTGAGTGTTAGGTTTCTCTTGTATATTTATTGCCTAATTTTGAATTCAAAAATCAGCTGCGAAGACAAGCATACTGTTATTTTTCGTAAGGGGAGTTCCATTCAAAAGATATACTCTGATAAATTCAACCATTAGGCAAAAAATAAAGCTAGAGTTTATAATGACCAATATAGGTTGCTCAAATTGTCACGGGCGTGAAGGCAGGTTCGGTCGGCCAAAGCTCTATAAGGTCTGTAGATGCAATAAAAAAAAATAAACCTATATATAAAAATAAAATAATGCACACTGTACATTAAAAATGTAAAAGCTAATATAATGTTTCTAACTATACATAATTT
>NW_027111093.1:174845-181607 GCF_000696795.3 Halyomorpha halys | reverse complement strand
TAAACATAATCTTGTCACAAAATCTTATTCTCATTCACTGATGACGAAATTTTTTATTTGTATATCATAACTTATTTGTTAAATGGAAAACTAATAAAAACCGTGAATTTGTTGAATAAATATTTGAATTTATTCCTACTAAATTCACGTTTGTATTCAGAGTAGTTACAGACCTTGTACTACCGATTCGAACCTCGAACCAACGGTCTGAATCACTTTGGAACCATCGCCCCAACGTACTTGGCCATTACATCATTTATCCTTCCCTATTTATATTCTAACGTGGTATAATAATTATCAAATAATTTTTAATCGATAATATAACTATTTGTTCAATCTTTACACTGCAACTTTCATGACAACCCTTTTACTAACAAATTATTGAAAAGAAACCTAAGGTCAAGAAATCGAAATACTCTCCTGTCTTAGTTAAATAAAGTAAAGGAAGAGGGCTTAGTGATGTGTTAAATGTTTATGTGGAGAAGATGGTAGGGAGTGTAATCAGTGAAGAACACAAATTTTTTTTGTTTATATCTGATCTTCAGGTATAACCTCACTACCATCCTAACACCTTCTCCTCATGTATCATTGTTAAACTCACGTCGTATGTGTGAAATTTATTTATAAAACTTCTCAAATATAATCCTTGGGCCGGTTGATGCCCATCAGGAAACTTCTATGTATCAATCTATTCGAATATAATAAATAATATAAACTACTATAATATACTAAACATTGTAAAGACCTAGCTTCCTAGATATGGAGGGTACACTATACTGCATTTTGTAACCATGTTGAATGAAAAAAATCAACATTAGAACCATTCATTGAAGTTAATTAACTGATAAGAGCACTTACTATTTTTAAATTCTTAGATTGGAACTGAAATGGGAGTGGTTATAAGTGGTAATAGAAAGGGTAAGACAACTGCTGAAAAACTTGGGGCTCAGTACAAAGCCCACCACGGGCCGATATGGTCATTACAGAGAAATCCAGCATTTCTTAAGAATTTCCTAACTGTTGGTGATTGGACGGCCAGAATTTGGTCAGAAGACTGCAGAGAGTCAGCTATTATATGGACAAGGTGAGGCGAAAACTTTATGTAATATATCAAATAGAAAGGTAATTAAACAATAGTGTAATTGTTCATGTTCAATCAAAGTTTATGTTCTTTACGTCTGAATTATCTAATTTTTCTATATTAGCACTGTTAAATATCTGATTTATCGGGGTATATAAGTTAATTCAATAATTATATCACTCTTTTGACTAACTTAAATAATTTTATTTTTCTTATAATTAGTTGAATTTTTATGTCAAAAGAGATGGTTAAGTTGTGGGGAAAAAAAGTAATGAATGTTTGAGCAATGTCCATTACTGTTATAGTCTGCCCACAAACTTGGACAATAGGTAGTAGTGATGATGGATTAAATTCGTAAAAAAAGAGACAATAAATAAAATCTATCCTTGCCAAAGGATAAAATAACCCACAAATTACAGCGAAAAGCTAAAGCTCTTAGTATACGCTAAGAATCTATGGATTCATTTAATTCAAATTCTTAAGAAATCATTGTTTTATATTGTTATTTAGTTTTGGCATAGTCTCTTTATTATTTCATTGGCTTTAATCTTTCATACTTATTTTAAATTAATAAATACATTGAAAGCTACTTTATTTATTTAAGAATAGTTATAGAATAGATAAATATTTTAAAAACTGTAATCAATACAATTGTTTTTTAGAAAATAAAATCTGTTGAATGTTTCAGTTATCAAAACAGGAAATTGACTAAAGGTGCCTGGTCACCAACTAAACCATCAGTTTTTTTTACTACAAGAGTTGATGGGACATTAGATGTCTGGGATATTTTACAACGACAGAGGGATTCTTGTTTAAACATAAAGGTTTGTTCACAAAGTAATGTAAGTTATTGTCATGGAAATAACAAATACTTTACTCTGGGGGAAAATGTTTTTTAAACCATGCTTCCCAAAGTCTTGATGCTTGCTAAACGGTTAATCTTGTGGGAACTGAGGCATCGATTAGATTAAATATGGATTATTACCAGATACCAGCCATGTATGTTGTTTTAGACTCTAAAATACGCAATTAAAACCTAACAGTTTTCAACAAATTGTGTTGTAAAAATGAGCAATGAAATAGCAAATAAATGTTATGAATTGATAATGTAGCACGAAAAAATTATCTAAGAACAAAATAAATTAAATCCAAAATAATTATTTTCCATATTTATAATAACAAATTTACTGTTAAGATTTGAAAGAAAAAAGGAAAACTAACTTTTTGAGGGCATGAAACAAGTATAATAATTACATGATAAAATAATATTTTCTTTATCAAATAATAGAAACATTAAACAAATAAAAATAAACTTATTTAACAAAACAATTAGAAAAGTGAAAGAGATATAAATCAATTTAATGAAAGAAACGAATCAAACCAAAAACTGGATAAAATACTCTATATTTCGGTTTTAAAGTCCCCTCTTCCCCCATACATTTCCTTTTAAATTAATATCTATTTTTAATCTTAAAATACATACACATACAATGTGGGCACCGTATCACCGTGGTAAGGCACGATGCTATTAACTCTAAGGAACCGGATTCGAATCCAGCTGGGCAGAAAATTGTGTTCTGTTACACTGTAGCCGTAAGTGGGTTCTGGAGAAAAAATACTCAGAAAAAAGGTAGAAGAAGAAATAATAATATTTCTTTTTGGAAAGTTTTAACATTTTTCTTTTACAAAAATATGACGGAAATATAAAAATATTACATTGTGCTCTTAACCATGGATTTAATGCTAAAGTGCTATTGAATCAATATTGAAAACACTAATAATTATTTTATGGAGTTTGTACCACTTTAAACTACCAGGCACAACGATAGGTTAAGTGAAATTAAAAAGTAATTATTTAATGAGAATGTCTACAACAGTTACTGCGGACGGACAAGACTGACGGAGCGGAAAAACTGCGTATGCTTGTACCAGTCAAACTCGAGTTAGAACAGATCTTTTAGTGATGCGGTATTCGTTATTCTCTGCTATCTTCTTCGACTTTCTTTGTTAAATATTTTATTTTCTACAATATATGTACGGTATTTAATACGTCTATATTATTATTAAACTATTAATTTAAATCAGAATTTTAAAACTCTTCATTTCCGAAAATGTTTTTTAAAATTGAAAAAAAAAAATAGGTTTCCTCCTTAAGTTAGTAATCAAATCCTTCTATAGTTCATATTTATCCATTTTTCACTTCTATTAAGAATGTGAAATGGTTAATTTTTTCAAATAAACAAAATTAAAGGAACTTAAAAGGAATATTTTTTAAAAGTAGGTCATTTAAGCTTTGTGAGATTATTTCAATGAGGATTTAATTTTTATTCATCATGTCGAGTTTAATCTAAATCGTTACAATCGGTTTCTTGAAAATTGAAAGAATGTGAAAAATTGATTATATTAAGAGGTACTTCCGGTTGGTTGATTTTGTAGAATAGATTGCTGTCGCATCGCAGGCATATACCTGCCTTAACCCTTCGTAGGGCGCGGTCAAGGATTCTCAAAATCGGGTCGCGGGGTAGACACCAGACAGGCAAACGATGCAAAAATCTCGTAAAGTCCCTAAAACGCCTTATTCAATAAACCAAAATTTACCAGTCACCTTGAGGATGTAGAAAATTAGGGAAAACCATAAAATAAATTTAAAACATTTCATATTTATATTTCCTATTATATCTTTTTTGCAAGCAACATTAGGGAGTTAATTAATAAATAAAAAAGATATACGACTGCGAAGTTATTAAGCACAATAATCTTGCGTAATTTTTAATTGGTATTTTTTTTTGTATTAAACAACATAAATGTTTCTTTTTTTTATTAAGCACTTTAAATTCCATATAGGAGCGACTAGAACTCGACTTCGACTACGACTTCTCAGATGGAAAATTTTTGGAAATTAACATTAGTTAATTGATGGGAATCATGTGCCTGTACTTTCAAAAAATTGAAATATTTCAAGGGAAGGGGGCCAACTTCACAGAGGTAAGAAAGCAAGTACCAAGTCACAATCAGTCGGAGTTGTTGTTTATCAGAGCCGATGAAGGATCGCAATAACAGGCTAAATATCATGTTGCATGAGAAAGGCATATCTCTTGGTTCAAATTCACATAGGGACGTAAGGTCCCAACACTTTTCCGTCGTTGAAGCCAAGAAAGCTGGAATATTGTGGTCTCCTTCTCGTGTTGATAAAAGCATCAGGAGGTGTCGCTTATTCTTCTTAACTGTACCCACGAAAGATATCTTATTCTTTTTTAGAAAATCGACAAGGACAAAATCCAGTGAACCAGTTATCTGCTACGATGTTACGTCCACTTTCCTGAGACTGGTTCCACCATAGGTTTGTTGCTCAATTGGTATGGGCCTTCCCACTGCTTTCTCGCGTATACCTCCAAGTTAAGGTTGTAAACCATTCTGGAATCCACTAGAGCAAATATCTTGATACCATATTTGTTTGGCTTTGATGGGATATACTGGCGGAAGGAGCACTGTCCACGGAAACCTAGCAACATCTCATCAATGGTGAGATTTTCTCCAGGAGTGTAAAAATTCTTGCAGTTCTGGACAAACATTTAAAACATGTCTCAAATGAGAGCAAGGCGATCAACTTCTTTTTGTTCATGTCTTGTAGTTTTGTCGTCAAAACGAAGGCAACGGAGTAAAAACTTGAATCTTTTCACATTCATAACAAGACCAACTTTGTCATTTTTGCGCCATAGTTCTTCCAGACACAAACGACTAGATTTATAGGTCCCTGCCAAATAAAGTAAGCCATTAAATTCTTTTAACTCAATCAAATTAGTGGGTTTGCCATCTCTCTCCCTGATAAAGTTATTCACTGTATTTATATAATGGCTAGTTTATTTAACTATTATTTCCAGCATTTCATCCGGAAACGCTAGGATTCCCCCAACACTCTACAGGAGTTTTTGCATTCTTGGCAGCTCCTTTCACTCCAGGAAGGGGAGTTATTATGTTATGGTTCGCTCGCCGTCCTTATGTATATTTGTCGCGCCCCATAAAATACTCTCCCTTGCCTTCATCTTCGTCTTTACTGGAAACCTCTAGCCCATCAGCTTCTTGTTCAGTTTCTGAGCCATCTACTCGTTCTTCGATTTCATATTCAGACTAAATGTCGTTCTCCTCTCCAAGATTTTCAGTCCATATCGGATCCGCACGATCCCTGCTCGTCAACAAGGCCCTTACATCGTCTAGGTCTCTTGATCCCCATCAATTAACTAATGTTAATGGTACCTGAAAAAAATAACAATAACACAAGTTTCGAAAAACAATGAAGTGCTTGAAATTGTGATCTAAAGTGAAAAATACTGACCTTAGATTTGTGACGTAATCGGGCGCGGTAAGCCTGTCAGATCAAAACATGTGTGACGCAATTTCTTGATGGCTAAAGCTAAACTGACTGGAGGGAGAGGTCACACTTGACGCATTCTTGGAAGAGGTACCAAATAAGCGAAGCCTGTACTTGTCAGATCATCCGCGCCCGATGCAGGGTTCATTCAATATGGAACTTCGTTTTGTATGACTTTTGGTTTTTGAACTCTAAGCATTTTGCTTAGTTGAGGGCTTAGTCATATCCCTCAACCAAGTATAATGCTTTTTATGTAAATTTAGATGTATACGTATTTTATGTACCATTTGTTTTATAATTATGAGAGATTGTGGATGCCTTATAAGAGAAGATGGTTGGGGGTGCGGTCAAAATAACACACAAATAAGTTGATGTAACTTATTTAATTGTGCCAACGTTTCGGCTAGAGTTTCTATCCTTCATCAGGGCTAAGAACAGAACAATATAATAACCAATGAATATCGAAAATATAAACAGAATGACAAAAAAGTGAATAATTTTACAGAATGGAATTAATAAAATAAAGTGATGAGAGATTTCATTTTATTAATTCCATTCTTTAAAATTATTCACTTTATGTCATTCTGTTTATATTTTCTTTTTTTTTATTTTCTATATTCATTGGATATTATCTTGTTCTGTTCTTAGCCCTGACAAAGGCTAAAAACCCAAGCCGATACGTTGGCACAATTGAATAAGTTACATCAACTTATTTGTGTGTTATTTTTACCGTACCCCCAACCATCTTTTCCTCGTATATCATTTGTTTTTAATGTCCATTTTATACAGTTCTCTTTTTTGAAATTTACACAGATTTGTGATGAACCATTACATGGATTACGCTGTCATGAAAGTGGAGAAATGGTTGGAGTGGGAAACGATATTGGAACAACGTACATTATTGAAATATCTGATAATTTTGTAAAAACGACCAAAAATGACAAGGCATATTTGACATCGGTAAGTAAACTGAATTAATTTTATTCTTAGATTTATAAGTTATCTGGATAACTCTTTGTCTGATTTACTTCCATTATTAAAAAAAAAACACAGTAAAGATAATAATTAAGTAATTTCTATCAAAACATTAAATAATATATACTGTTGCTACTGTTTTAAATTAGATGAAAAATGGAATTAACAAACTGAAACCATTTTCTAGAACTGTATTATACTATAGAATCCCTATCTTCAAGAAATTTATAAATGGAAGTTGACATGGATTGGTCATCACTTCAACGATCAACTTAATGTTCTCTCTCTCTCTCTCTCTCTCTCTCTCTCTCTCTCTCTCTCTCTCTCTCTCTCTCTC
>NW_027111093.1:172620-173805 GCF_000696795.3 Halyomorpha halys | reverse complement strand
AATCTGGATTCGAAGGTCTATTGGCAGTTGACCCGTAATTACTTGCAAGGCTGAAGTTGGCGCAGTCCTATAAGCTCCAGTAACAAGTAGTAGAGCTCTCCTTTGTGCCTGTTCAAATAATTTAAGATGTGCGTAAGTGAGATTTTGTCCCCAGGCAGGTACAGCATAGAGGGCGATTGGCAAGAAGGAAGCTTTATATAATATTTCTCTGCACCTATATTTCAGGGCCCAGGTCGTTCCTGCTATATTATTGAGGCAGCTGTAGCGAAAAACAGTTTTACTTTTAACTTCCTTTAAATGGTTCCTTTCGCCTAAAAGAACGCCTAGGAACCTAACTTCTGGTGATGGTTTTATCATTTTATTCCCTAATACAACCTGGGAAGGAAGCCTCTCATTTTTCCTTTTAAGAACAAGAGTCGAGTCTTTTCGTAGTTTAGGGAGAGCTTCATTTCACTGCACCATTGCTCAACAATAAGAGTAACCTCTGCTGCTTTTGTTTCCAGATTAACTCGTGACGTCGCCTCAATCCCCACGCCAAAATCATCGACATATGCGGCTGGTGTGTATCCTGCTGCCGGTAAATTCGCCAGTAGTGGATTCATACTGATATTCCATAATGGGAGACCTAAAACAGATCCTTGAGCGCAACCCCGTTGGATCAGTCTCGTGATTCTCCTTGTTGGTAACTGGTAGAAGACTGAACGGCTCTCCAAGAAGGATTTAATAAGTTTGTATATATTTCTTGGACAGTGCAGCTTTTTAAGTTCCCCCATTATTCCAGGCCACCACATACTGTCAAAGGCTCCAGCAACATCATAAAAGAGGACAACAAAATATTTAGAGGTGGAATGTTTTGCCGCCGTTAGAAGTTGATTAATAGCATCTGTGGTTGATAATCCCCTTCGTCCCCCAAACTGATCTGAAGAGGGTTGGACTATTACTTCCTTTAGGTGCAGTAGCATGAGGCTTTCCAGAACTTTTCCCATGACGTTTAAGAGGCATATTGGACGGTATGATTTTGCATTCACTTCTGCTATCCCTGGCTTTAGAATCGCGACCATTTCTGCCTCCTTCCAAATTCGAGGGAAGACACCTTCTTTTAAGCATTGGTTGTAGAAGGTAGTTAAAGCTGATTAGGGCCCCCCCCTCTCTCTCTCTCTCTCTCTCTCTCTCTCTCTCTCTCCC
>NW_027111093.1:172278-172570 GCF_000696795.3 Halyomorpha halys | reverse complement strand
TAATTTTTTTTTTCTCTCTAAATGATGGTTGTCTTTTTGTTTTTATAGCCCTGATGAAGACCTAAAAATCAGGTCGAAACGTCGGCATAAATAAATATTTTTTGTTTATGTTTTTCTTTGCTGACCGCACCCCCCGACCATCTTCTAAATAGTTGATAGCTAAGGGTTGATAACTAATTAGTGACCATGATTTAACCAACCCTGTCTGCGTTTAAAATGTAATAGTTTTGAATATATCTCAGTGTGTAAACAGACATTACAGTCGAAATCTTTCTGCGTTTCGACTTGATTA
>NW_027111093.1:171835-172228 GCF_000696795.3 Halyomorpha halys | reverse complement strand
CACTCCACCCCTTTTACAGTACAGGTCCCTTCTGTATATCCCCATTCTTTCTGGCAATATTCAAAAATCCTAAAGATCCACTATTCCCACCCTACGTCTTGGCTTGAAGTCCCACAACAAAATTTCCCATCTTATTTCCAAAAATTCTTCCAGGAAGAAGAGAAAGTCCCTCTCTTTAGAGTCTTTTCAATTTAGCAGGGAAAACCGTTACCGGAAATTTTTTTTTTATAATAAATTTTATGACTGGATTGGGGAAGTTCGTCCAAGGCATAAAAATAAAAAGAACTGAGAAGTATTAAGGATTGTTGCTTAAAAAATAAATGATAATATGACTATTTTCGTAATAAAAAAAATGGTTAAAAAACAATGGTTTTTGTATTACCTTATTTCATC
>NW_027111093.1:170580-171326 GCF_000696795.3 Halyomorpha halys | reverse complement strand
TTTTGTATAATTCTTACCTCTAAAATATTATATTTTATTAAAAATAACCCACTCCACCCCTTTTACAGTACAGGTCCCTTCTGTATATCCCCATTTTTTCTGACAATATTCAAAAATCCTTAAGATCCACTATTCCCACCCTATGTCTTGGCTTGAAGTCCCACAACAAAATTTCTCATCTTTTTTCCAAATTAAAAGACCCTATTCTTTTTTTTACACCGTTCCAATGTAGTTTACCGGATACCTTGTTCAACCCCATTTTGCAATTCCTTCTATATCGGCGAAACTAAGTACTAACTTAAGAACCGCATTTCCAGCACAAAACTTCTATCAAATCCTGTCATCCACTTGCCTCTAAATTATCAGAACACGCCTTAAACCTGAATCATACTTTTAATTTCAACAATCCTTTAATTCTTGCCACTGTCCCCAACCATAAAAAACGTCTTACCTCGGAGTCCATTTACATAAATTTAATGGAGAATTCCCGTCAATCATTAAGTTGATAAAGACTGCATCTCGCTTATATACCGACACATTTTGAATCTGATAAAACCCTCATAATGCTTCTATTCTCTTTGTTCTGCATTTCAGAAGCCCACTTTCCCGTCATATATTTTATTCTTGTTTTTCTAAATTCTCATCCCATATTTAATTTTTTTTTACTGGAAGATTATTCATTGACCGTATGTATAGATGAATGTAATATGGTCCGGGTGCGGTAAAAAAAAAAAAAAAAAAAAAAA
>NW_027111093.1:168604-170360 GCF_000696795.3 Halyomorpha halys | reverse complement strand
CCCCCCAACCATCTTCTCCAATTATTTATAGATTCTTTCAGTTTATTATGTATTCCTTTTTCTAAATCAATTTTTTTATTTACAATCTTAATTACAACTTCCCAATTATATTGAATCTCATAACGATTGTATCTTGTTCTCATTTGGCCTTGATGAGTGGGGTGAACGCCAGTTCCTAATAAATAGTTTTTCTGGAATTTTTGTACCTACTCCATCTTCCTACAATCATATCATACGGTTGACTAAAAATCTTCTAATATTCCAATAATAATAATAAAGGCTTAGCGAAACCGATGCCGATACCACTAATCATTGTCTACATACATCTGTCCAGTGACGCCCCTCCAAACCCAAATCTACTAAATCAGTCTTAACGCAATCCTCCCATCTACGTTTCGGTCTACCCCTCGGAGGTTTACCCGTCGTTCAGTGTTCATTAACAATCTAGGGGAATCCGTTCACCAGTCCTACAACCTTACACGCCCATCTAATGCTGTAACTTGAATTATATTTACCAAGCGCAGTTTCCTCGATCCAGCGTTTTGTAGCCTTCTAAATTAATCAAATTTCGATCCGAATATGTTACGTAATAGTTTATTTTTCAAAAACCGTAAGCCGTTATTCTTCCCTTAATGATGTCCACATAAATATGTTCTTGTGATATATACAATTTTAAATATTAAGTTTTTGGAAATATCGATAAATTATCAAATTAAGAGCATATAAATTTATTCCGAAATTCAGACAATTCTCTTCTTTTATGTTTATCTTAATAATTTTTTTTTTTATCACTATGTAATTCTCCTGTTTAATTTATTATAACATCATAGATTTGAAAATGGCAAGTTCTACAAGAGTGCAATTTGTTATCCTCAAAACTACCCAACGCAAAGTAAATCTTTGAAATCGTGGTAAATTCAAACTCTTAACTTTTTCTATTAATATTTTACTTTATCTATTTCTATTAATATTACTAATATTTCTTCTCTTATATATCTGTTACTATTACCGTTTTCATTTATTGTTTATAACCTTTAATTTTTCTTATTAAATTTTACGTTTCATTGAATACTCCTGTTATTTTCCATTTATTTTTTTTTTTTGTAACTATGTCAAGTATTTGTATCTTTTTTAGCCCTGACGAAGCCCTGAAACGTGGGGCGAAACGTTGGCTCAAATAAAAATAGTACACCCATTTACTAATTGAATTTATTTGACCGCACCACATTCATCTTAACTTTTTCCAAAGCCTTAATAAGGGTTTATTATTATTAATTAATAAAAATAAGGATAATAGTTTTATAGATTAATTTTTTTTAGTTTTTTGGGTGAATGCGCCAGCTAAGCAATTTCGAAATCGAATAATAAAAAGCATTTTCCACAGATAAAAAAATGTATATACATTAGCCGACTAATATTCTTAGTAGAAGTAATTCTCAACATATTCCAGCAAAAAATACGAAATAGCCAAAAAGTATTTTCCCTACAGACCTATATTCTGAAAAGAGCGCGTCAGACAGCTGGAAATTGAAGATTTTTGGGGGCATGGTGACGCGGAAGAAGTCGACAGAATTTTATAACGTCACTAGACCACTGATCAACAAGCTGAGATAGACCAGCGTATAATAAGTTAAATTTCTAGGGTGTACAATGCCATAATAAAGCCAGCACTTTGGGTGTGAAATTTGGGCTCTAACAGTTACCCTAGAAAGCAGAATCGACAGATTTGAACAGAAAGTCCTCTGTACAATTACAG